>NW_022992099.1:0-37119 GCF_902827175.1 Gymnodraco acuticeps
GCTACATGTATTTGTTATTGGCTATGGTAGGTTATTAGTTATGTTCACATACTTATTTGATTATTAAAATGTAAACCGATCTTTTTCATATGGGTGTTTAGAGTTGTACCCCCTAGATCAGGGGCCTCATTTATAAAGGGATATAAAAGACTGCGTACCGGCACAGGACTTTCGTACGGCACGTCCTACGCCGGTTTCCCTTTATAAATCACAATCGACTCGAAATGCGGCGCAGCTTTTGCGGGCTTCACGTAACGCCCATATTTGCCTATAAATAGTCAAAGAAACGCCCATTCATTCTTTCATTCATTCTGACTGACTGCAGGAAGGAGATCGAAGGAAATGAGACAGAACAGCTAAAAAAGACGTCTCACACCGTGTCAGATTCTGGTTATTTTGGGGAGGTGGAGATAAATCATATTGTTTGGTGGATGCAGTTTGAACCAGAGTAGCAGCATGGAGTATCGGAGCATCGTCACCAACATAAATAAATAAGTGGTCCGAAAAAGGTTCATGACAAAAACAATACACACAGCCTTCCTCAGGCAGTGTGTTTGCACCGGGGACAGGAGACCCCCCCCTGATGAGAGACTGTAAGAAGTGATCGAGGAATCCCCCCGGAGTGGAGTCATGACGACTGGATCTGAATTATGTTTTTGTATTGGCTGGTTTGTGTCCCAGCTGTCGATCAGCAACTATATATCCATAATCCACCAGTTAAAGGAAATACAACTAATGTGTTGTGTTATATCAGCTGTTCAATTGACCACATGGTGTTCTTAGCTTCCATACCTCCTGTGTTTTACGAGCGACTTATCAAGTCTTGGCAAACGGCATAAAACACGATTAAACGTGATAGTCTATAAAACCATGCTCGTATCTACAACCTATAGAAATGCAACACGGCGTCAGTTTAGAAGTAACTCTGTCCTCCTGCTTACCGCATCATTTATGAGAAAACATTTCATAACATTAACACAACATATTCGAGGTGGTTTTAAATAACATATCCGTATTTATTTATGTCTCCAGGTGATGTGTTTGTGTGCGCTGAGGAGTCTCAAACAGGCGTTTGTTAAATCATTTTAAGATTGGCTTTAATCAATGTTTGAAAATGAATTAAAAAAAAGTAATATATTACATATTACTTTAAAAAAAAGTAATATATTACACTACTTCGTTACTCTCTACATAAAGTAACTCGTTACTTTACTCGTTACTTTACTCGCAGGGCCGGCCCGCCCCTACCTACAGGCAGATCACGCAGACTGCGGCGCACCTACAGTGTAAGCGCGCCACAGTTTCGTATGGAGTCAGATTTGGATCAATATTCTAGCGCGTAAAACAAGCTACTCACGAGCGGAAAATGTGCTTTTACACGCGCATAAAATGACCCTCGCGAGCAGATTAAACCCCCGCGAGCGGCTCTGCGCAAACCCGGAGTTGCCAGGTTTGATACATGCCTGAACTACCAAGAGCCGAGGAGTGACGGCAGCAAAATCAGTTGGACGAGATTGAATGGTAAAGTTGTCCATAAAAAACTATTATATTCGTAAAGTGTACAGCTAATATATATATATATAATATTAGCTGTACACTTTTATGGACAACTTTACCATTCAATCTCGTCCAACTGATTTTGCTGCCGTCACTCCTCGGCTCTTGGTAGTTCAGGCATTTATCAAACCTGGCAACTCCGGGTTTCCTGGCAGCTGTCAATCAAAGTCCAGTGGCTCCGCCCCAAAGTGCCAGAAACTTTTCAAGCACGCGTAGACAGACTCTGCGAGGCTGATACTCCCGCGAGCGAGCAAGAGGGCTGTCTCTCTCGCGAGCGAACGTAGAGCCGCTCGCGGGGGTTTAATCTGCGCGCAAGGGTCATTTTATGCGCGTGTAAAAGCACATATTCCGCTCGTGAGTAGCTTGTTTTACGCGCTAGAATATTGACCCAAATCTGACTCCATATTTTGCCTCTGCGAGACTCCACTTGCACCCCCAATTACTATTGCATTAAGGAAGACATAACACAAGTCTTTCTTTTGATATGCTCTAAAATAGGCTACCAGCCACACAACAAGCCAACAGTCTGTGAAACGTCAAGACATTAATTAATGAAACCAGTTCAAGACGCATTATTCTTATCATTCTTTATGAGCGCAGTAACGGTAAGGTATCTAATTACTTATTTATTTAGAATTCCATAACTTAGTAACAGAGATGGTCAAACTAAAGTGGTAGAGACATGGCAGAATTCCTACAATGAAGCGGGACATTGAACTGTTCACCCGTGAGAGGGCGATCAACAAAAGAGAGCGAGCGGCCCGTTGAGGGAGTTTACAGATGAAAAGACTCAGCCATGTTTATGCAGCACTGCACGTGGAGATGTGGTCTCGCAAATCGCGCAGATTACATAGGCCTACATGCAGTGGTGTAGTGGGCGTTGGACGCGGGGGTACGCCGTACCCCCACTTATTTGGAGCATGATCTTTTTTTTAATAGTCTAATAAATAAAATCATTGCCAGTCTTATCAGTTGCAAGTGTGTATTTGTTGTAATAATGACAAAAACATAATACATTTCACAGTAATGGCCTATAATAAAAAATAAAAACGATTTCCTTCAAAAATGATGATTCGTCATCACGCTCGTGACCCCGCGGTCGCTGACACACCCACGGCCAGCTCACCGCCCGCCGATTTTGCGGCAGCTCTTTCCCTCAAGAACGCTAACGAAAAAGCTCTATAATGGAAAGAAAACGTTTTTTACTTGACTTCTTTTCTAAAAAGAATATAATTCACAAGAAGAAAGAGGCTAGCAGCACCGAAGCTACAAGTGAAGCTGCTACTACTACATCATCAGAAGAGCCGCCTAAAGACGTGGATAATGCTAGCTAACGTGCACGTTAGCTGCGTTAGCAACGTTCCCCTAGCTAGCTCAAGCTCACCTTTCCCAGAGGTATGGACGGAGGAGATGTGGCGGAGGAAACAAGAGGCTACCCGTGGATAGACTGCAAAGCTGGGCTGCTGGTCATCCATTTCGGATTTATCAGTCTTCAAAACGCAATGTGTGTGTGTGTGTGTGTGTGTGTGTGCGTGCGTGCGTGCGTGTGTGTGTGTGTGCGCTTATTTGCAATATAGGCTAGGCCTAATCAGAATAATTTCAAGTCCAGATTCAATGTTTGCATTAGTAGGCTATATTTTTCGTTGCGTTTATTTAATAAGTTAATTTCAGGACAACTTTGTTTGTTTGTTTGTTATGAGTTTTAAATAGATTTTGAAAGTGGAGATAGAGAGAAGCAGCGCTGTCTGCTTAGTTGTAGTTTATGCAATTTAGGCCTATAAATTGTTGTAACTTATGTGCCAGTGTGTCCATGGTTTTGAGTCTGTGTGTGTGTTGAGCGCAGCGCCGTCTGCTTTTTGCAGTACAGTAACTAAAGTAGGACTAAGCATACCGGTAGTTTCTGTGGACCTGTCTGCCCGTTTTGTGAGTGCACTGCGCGCGTGCGCACTTGTGTGGCATTGTTTGGGATGACCTAATTAAAATATCGTCCCCCCAGTAAAAAAATCCCCACTACACCACTGCCTACATGTATATAAACCTGCGGCGGAAACCCCTCTTGTCTGTCAGTGAGTGTGATTATTTTATAAAAGTAACGAAGTAACGCGTGTCGGGGCAATGTTAGTAACTGTAGTGTGATTACTGAATTATAAAAGTAACGCGTTACACTACTCCGTTACCGCCACAAGTATTATTATTACAGTAACGTGTTACTTTGTAACGCGTTACACTACTCCGTTACCGCCACAAGTATTATTATTACAGTAACGTGTTACTTTGTAACGCGTTACACCCAACTCTGTTCATATCTGATAAATGAGAGGTAACATTTTATTGATGGTATTATTTCCACATATTTCTCTCCTTTCTTCCTTCTGCCAACGGTGTCGCAGTTTCTCGTCTCTCCCGTGTTTGTGCTTAGTGCGTACGCATGGGTCAGAGTTTGCGTGGAGGACCGCACGTTTTCCCCTCAAGTTAGTATTTTATAAATGGCAAACATTGCGTATAAACTGGCGTACGCCATTTTATAAATGGTTATAAACAGTTTACAGGAGAAACTCTTACTTTGTGTCTGAGGGTCCAGGTTCATCACTGAAGTTTGGAGGGTTCCACATAGACCCGTCACTCTTCAGAGACAGATAGCTGGGGACTGGAGATTTGTCCTCTTCCTCATCTTTTAAATCACTCATCTTCTCCACACACACACACACACACACACACACACACACACACACACGCACTCACACACACACACACACACACACACACACACACACCTTAATAATGAACTTGGTTGAAATACATGAAATCAGTCAGACTGCAGGCCGCTCTCCATTCTGACTGCGTCACATGTTATGTTACTCTGATGAATGAGGACACAGGAAATAATACAAGTTTACAACACTTGCAGAAGTCTCAATGGACTCTAGGACGCTGAACCAAGAAGTTCTTTTCTGACATCCAGTAAATAATGAATGTGTTAGGAAGCAGATCCTGGCGTTCACACTCACCCTGTTGTTCTCCTGCTCCGAGCTGTAAAATGGCGCCTGGCAGTCTGACAAGTCTGACTTCATACTTTCACTTTCACCTTCCCTCCCCTGACTGCAGCTCCTCCTCTGTTTCATATCCAGCCTCCTCAGCTGAACCAGTTCACATGTTCTTATATCTTATCTTACTTTGTTCAGTGAGATCAAATAAAAGACATGCAGCTAAAAACAAGCTCAACAAAGTTATCAGAAGACGACACAACATCCACACATCAGCGCCCATAGGATATCATTCAATCTGCTTCATATCAAAAACTATGAACAGCGACTTAAATAAAAACACAAAGCTACATTTAACTAATTTACAAGATGTGCCAAAATCAGGAATGAACTAGAGGGCTATGAGGCAGGTAGGCATTCTGCAGAGGTGGGACCAAGTCATTGTTTTGCAAGTCACAAGTAAGTCTCAAGTCTTTGCGCTCAAGTCTGAGTCAAGTCTCAAGTCAGGATGGGCAAGTTCAAGTCAAGTCCTAAACTTTGACAAACGAGTCTTAAACAAGTCCTTATGAGCTTTTCACCAAATGTAATGACACCAACAGAATAATACTTAATAATCAAAGTGCTCTTTATTAGTCACATTAATAATGTAATAATCCATCTTCTCTCTGCTGGTGAAGTCACGTGTGTTTTTCTATTTGAAGAGGGATCAGTAAGGTAAGGCTACCGTGACGGTTTATTGGATGAGTTGGATGTAGAAAAGTCAGAATCAAAATAGATGTTTTTATTTAAGTTTCAAGCCTTTTCAAGGATTTCCAGCACCCGTACGAACCCTGCTGTCTATAGGAGTGTCTGGCAATAGAGAGGTGCAAGAATGAGTCCTAAAACCCCGGACAAGACTTTCACCACTTCCTGTCTGGAAGTCAATGGTTCTCTGAATGTGTTTTGGTTGTAAGCCTCATATGGTTCTATGGTTAACACAAGCTGAACAGATTTGAATTCTACGTCTGTGAAAACCCCACTAAAGGAAATAAGAGTCAAATCCGGCACATATTTCTTCTCTTGTTGAGGTACATGTATTCTATGCTCGGTCCTTGTTGGATAAAACTAATATCTTTCAACATTTCGTCCCACCAGCTCAGCCCTATTTCTTTTCCTTCCTCTTCTGTCTCACAGCTTCTGAATCCTGAAGAAACCCTCGTGGTTCAATTCTCCTTCGTGAGAGAAACAACGGTCGCTTTAAGTACAAGACGAACTCCTCACTGACGTCCCGGAGGCTAGTGAGCGAAATGTTCACTTGATCTATTGGCAGATCTTTTGACTCATTACAGGCGAAAACACCTCGTTTTCATTATTCTTTAACTTGATGTTGGAGCAGTGTGCCAACGACACATCATAGGAAGTTATACTTTAAGGCTAAACCATCAATTCACTTTCAAGTGTTCAGTGCTCATTTAAAAGGAAGTACTTTCAGGGACGATTAAGACGTTAACTTGGTTGTTTGGGAACAAAACCACTGTTCCTATGGTAACACACATATGAAGGATTGTTTTTGGGTGTCTAATGTCTATACCCCCAGACACCATTACCGTTATAACATCAATGCAACTTGGAAGCAGGAAGCCCGCACCTGAACATCAGCAGGAGAGGACTCTTTAAAGTAGAGACACTACATACTGATATACACCTGAACATCAGCAGGAGAGGACTCTTTAAAGTAGAGACACTACATACTGATATACACCTGAACATCAGCAGGAGAGGACTCTTTAAAGTAGAGACACTACATACTGATATACACCTGAACATCATCAGGAGAGGACTCTTTAAAGTAGAGACACTACATACTGATATACACCTGAACATCAGCAGGAGAGGACTCTTTAAAGTAGAGACACTACATACTGATATACACCTGAACATCAGCAGGAGAGGACTCTTTAAAGTAGAGACACTACATACTGATATACACCTGAACATCAGCAGGAGAGGACTCTTTAAAGTAGAGACACTACATACTGATATACACCTGAACATCAGCAGGAGAGGACTCTTTAAAGTAGAGACACTACATACTGATATACACCTGAACATCAGCAGGAGAGGACTCTTTAAAGTAGAGACACTACATACTGATATACACCTGAACATCAGCAGGAGAGGACTCTTTAAAGTAGAGACACTACATACTGATATACACCCTGAACATCAGCAGGAGAGGACTCTTTAAAGTAGAGACACTACATACTGATATACACCTGAACATCAGCAGGAGAGGACTCTTTAAAGTAGAGACACTACATACTGATATACACCTGAACATCAGCAGGAGAGGACTCTTTAAAGTAGAGACACTACATACTGATATACACCTGAACATCAGCAGGAGAGGACTCTTTAAAGTAGAGACACTACATACTGATATACACCTGAACATCAGCAGGAGAGGACTCTTTAAAGTAGAGACACTACATACTGATATACACCTGAACATCAGCAGGAGAGGACTCTTTAAAGTAGAGACACTACATACTGATATACACCTGAACATCAGCTGGAGAGGACTCTTTAAAGTAGAGACACTACACACTGATATACACCTGAACCATCAGCAGGAGAGGACTCTTTAAAGTAGAGACACTACATACTGATATACACCTGAACATCAGCAGGAGAGGACTCTTTAAAGTAGAGACACTACATACTGATATACACCTGAACATCAGCAGGAGAGGACTCTTTAAAATAGAGACACTACATACTGATATACACCTGAACATATGACATAATCACTCAAAATCAGTGCTGGGTCAAAGAACTACACTGGCTGCATAGGACACACCTCTTTTTATTGTATTTTAATACTCCAAATATGTTTATATTAATAATTGTATGTGAAAATTAGCTTATTTCTTCAATAACTAATGACTCAAAATCACTTTATGAATTGAATACAAGTCTGTACACAATAGAAACAGCTCTTTATATCGGATAATATTACATCCTCTATTTAATATTAATATTTCTATAAAAAATTTCAGGTTTTTTTCTAGAGCTTCCCTGTCATGTGACCCAGTGATTAATGATCAGAAAGTAATACAAACAAGCTACACAGGACACATGTTTTACTAATCGTCATCATTGAGCACATTTCAAGTATTACTTGCACAAAGGACAATTCCAATATCCTGTCTCTGCCTTTTTAAAGTCTCTGCTGTCCATTGCAGGCACTGGCACATTATAGAAGACATCCACCCTTGACTAGAATGCCTCCCAAAACCTTTGAGTATTGATATAGACCGGTCCTATTATTGGAATTTTGAGATATGTTTTGTCAATTAAACTTTCTGTGTTCAAGTGAATACTACATTAGTGTTAAATAACTGTTAATTTAAGTTCAGCAATGTTGTGTCATAATCCAATTGTTGTCAGTTGTGAAAAATACAATAAACAACAACATGATATCGGCAATATACTGTATATCGTCCATTGGCCAACCTGCCTGCTAAATATGATGGGGATCAGCATCGGCCTTTAAAAAACCTTTATCGGTCAACAACTACTTTTGACAGCTTTTTTAATCCGCCCTTGCATTAAACTGTCTTTCACATTAAAACTCTGCTTGTTAACTGGATGAAAACAGAATCTCTTCAGCTCACCTTCACAACAACGACACCACAGCTACATCCATCCGTTTGAAGTGGGTGGCCCATAACGCCTCCCTTCCACTTAACATCCACCCAGTCTGTTATGCTGTGGCGTGTCCTCCTCATCCTGAAGTGCTCCCTGAGAAAGGATCATGTTAACACACTTTACATTTCTAATGATGTGGCTCCTAAAGATAATGTAACAGAAATTCATACTGTTTGTATTCACCATATGACCATTTATTTATATAAGGGGCCAGCTATAGATATCACTGTCTGAACACAGACTGTATCAGACTGTTTAAAATGCGTTCAATGCTGTGTGTGAGTATCAATGGAACTAAATGTGACACATTTTTTACATTTAAATATAGTTTTTACTTGAATTTTCAAATATCTATTGAATTTTGATTTACTGTATTCTTTTGGCAGCATGTTCGGAGTCATCAAGCTCTTTGATGCTTTGAGCTGGATCCACCAGGAATACGGTGCTGGTTTTGGCATGAATGTACTGTGAGAGAACAAAACAAGTAAAAGCACTTTTCATCAAAAAAGATGTTTGGCTTCACCATGTAAGTCTTGTGCTTTAACAGAAATAATACAATGACAAAATAATTACAAACCAGCAACTTCCAGTGGTTGTTGTTGACAAGTACAAAGGACAGGACAGCTTCATAGTTGTCAAAGTTGACCTATAATGGCATCAAATAAAGGATTAAAACAAACTTGAAGGCTAAGGTAAAAATAACAACAACATTAGTCTGACAATGATGTTCTTGTGCCATTCATTTGTTGTGCTTAAAACAAGTGTTGGTATGGGAATTCAATAGTAAGTAGATTTATCAGGTGATTTAACTAATGAGTATAGTTTCAGAGAGGATAAAGTAAAATAATCTCAGCTAATTTCCTATTTAAGACCTCAGCCAATGCTTCACTCCATGTAGGCCTACCTAATGTGTGAGTGTGAGCCCACAAATCAAATCCACACCTACTTCCCCCTACAGCATCACCATGCACAAACACAACACACACCACACATAAACATACACAGACCACACACATTACCTTCGGTAAACTGTGAGATGTTAGCTGAGTTCTGTCCCCGAACAAAATGACCCAAACTTCTCCTTTCGAAAGGATTGGAGATTAGCTCTTGAACGGAATTGGGCGGGGACCGAGGTCCGGCGACTCCACCTGCACACGAAGCCATTCTCATCCAACTCATCCAACACCTTGGTCACTCACGAGTCTAAAAAACAACTCACGTCAACGCACGTAAGCAACGTGGGCGCCAACGTGAGCGCCCTCGTGACCAAAATATTTGACGGCGCTGATTGGCTGAAATTATGTTTCGGCGGCACAGTTTACTATAGAGACTTTTGCAACGTGCTGGTTGCTGCTGTTTGGCTCGAGGGGCTCCTTGCACGGCGCCCGGTAATGATAAACTAATGCCACGGGCAAGGCCAGGCAGGAAACATGTGACTTATCAGTAACTTTAGACATCGTAACACCATTTTAAACGAGATTTTATTGTAATTATACATTTTACTGATACCAATTGTATGATATTTACCTTGTTCATTAAAAAAAAAATATATATATATATATATATAAAAAAAAAAAATAATTATATATTTGTTTGTATGTGGGAAGAGGTGGGGCGGCGCCCCTAGCGCCCCTATGGGCCGGCCGCCACTGCTCCTGCTTGTTGCCAGAGGTCTAAAGCTTTCTTTGTCTTTCCTTTTTTGAAGCGCACCATTTTTAGATCAAACAATGTGATCTGGTTTCTAAAATGTCTTCTTCTTCTTCTTCTTCTTCTTCTTCTTCTTCTTCTTCTTCTTCTTCTTCTTCTTCTTCTTCTTCTTCTTCTTCTTCTTCTTCTTCTTCTTCTTCTTCTTCTTCTTCTTCTTCTTCTTCTTCTTCTTCTTCTTCTTCTTCTTCTTCTTCTTCTTCTCTCGATTTTTGGCGTATTGCAAACAACTTTAAAGGTGCATACCGCCACCTGTACATGAGTGTGAATCACCATATCATCCATGTCTTAAGTCATGGACGTATCTATGATCCAATAACAAAAAAACATGAAATAAATAAAACAAAATAAAAAACCTATGATCTTTCCTGACCTAATGTTAAATTATTTGTCCTACCCCAGTTTCCCTCAGGAAGGTAAACAGTGCCTTTCTGGAGCTCTCTCTCCTTTTGTTCCCAAACACCAACCACACTCCATTCCCTCTCTGCCTCTAAAACGTTATCCTTTTGTTTTTCTCTTTCCGCTTTATGTCACGATGTAATAAGATATGTTCTATGTTCTTTAACTCCACAGCTCCCACACTTGTCGCTGTCACTTTTCCCCATGACATACAGAGTACCATTCAAAGCTGTGTGATTTAGTCTGAGTCTAGCTATCATGATGTCCTCCCTTCTGTTTCTTTCTTTATAAATATTAATTGTAATTGTCTTTTGAACTTTATGACACTCTTTGCCTTTCTGGTCTTTCTCCCACCTTTTCTGCCAGATCTCCATCCCTTTCTTCTTAATGACTGCTTTTCCTTCTCCAACTTGAACTGGTAATGTTATTTCCTTAGTGCACTTTTTGCTAATTTGTCAGCACACTCGTTCCCTTTCCCCCCCAGGCACCCAGCAGACCTGCAGATCTATCCCGCCTCTGTGCAGTCTTAACAGGCTATGATTAAGTTCTATGAGAATGTCTTCTCTGGCAGTTGTTGTTGTTGACTGTATGCTTTTTAATATGGACAATGAATCTGTGCATATCACCACCTTATCAGGTCTGACCTCTTCAACCCACTGCAATCCTATTATTACAGCCAGCATTTCTGCTGTACTGATAATTGATCAGACGCTCTTTTTGAGATCGATATTTTAACGTCTGGGATGTATATATACCAACTCCAACACACTCTTCTTTGTTCTTAGATGCATCTGTGTACAATTGTAGGTAATTGTAGTACTTTTCGTTCAGATACATACTTGTTTTAATTCCCACTTCATTTATTTGCCACTCTTTTTTCCTTTCTACAATACTCTATCTATTTTAGCTTCTGGGAAAAGCCATGGAGGAACACTACTAAATGGGGTTGCTTTTGCAAACGTGATGGTCTCCACTCCATATGCCCTCGTTCTTTCCTCAGCCAAACACACATCCATGGGCTTCTATGTCACATGACAGAGAAGCTGTTAAAACAAAATTGAGTGTGACATTCGGTCACATGACAGAGAAGCTATTGAAAAAATAAACAGAATTTTCCATGGAAAAATGTATTAATATTAACCCTTGTATAATGTTTCATTGTTTATCTAAAGAACAATGATATGATACATTATTTGTTCAACCTCACACTCAATGGCGTTGGCTCATTTTCTGTGAAGAACATATATCAGAACACATTTTCAATGACCACCCACTGTACACCCCCCCTACACATTTATATTACAAACAGGATGTTCGGGGCTAACACAAGTGTGGAAATTGTATGTGTGTGTGTGTGTGTCTTATCACAACTGATCAAGATGGCCAAATGATTCTCTGCTCAGAGGGCCTTGCAAATGATTTTGGAAGAGAGAGAACCATGTGATGATGTAGAGGAAGGTGTATCAGAATGTGAGGGTCACATTTCTGAGAATTCTGAGTCTGACAGTGACTTTGAGGAACAGGATTAGATTGAGCATCAGCTAGTTACCAAAAAAAAGACGAGCCACAGGACCAGCCGGTCAGCAGCAAAACAACAAGTAGCACTTTAATTCATTAATCAAGGTTCAAGGTTTTTATTTGTCATACGAACATAGCTACAGTGTAGTTATGACAATGAACATCTTAGGTCACTGGCTCCTCCATTAAAGCAATATGCTCATTTTCGCATACAAATATTAATATTAAAATGCAATAAAAAGAGGTGTGTCCTATGCAGCCAGTGTAGTTCTTTGACCCAGCATTGATTTTTAGTGATTAAGTCACATGACCTGGAAGGTATTGAAGAAATAAGCAAATGTTTCCATCAAAAATATTAATAAAACGTATTTAAAGTATTAAAATGCAATAAAAAGAGGTGTGTTCAATAAATGTATGCTCTAGAGTGAATTTGCTTCACATTCACACGATCGAGAAGCTGTTGATTTATTAAAAAGAACATTTTTCTTGTCTAATTGTAAAAGTCATTTGTTGATGGTCCCTAAGTGAAAGCCTCGTTTCGCGGAGAAGATCTCCCCGTTAAACTGACGCTGCTGGCGGGTCCGTTAAACTGACGCTGCTGGCGGGTCCGTTAAACTGACGCTGCTGGCGGGTCCGTTAAACTGACGCTGCTGGCGGGTCCGGGAAACTGACGCTGCTGGCGGGTCCGTTAAACTGACGCTGCTGGCGGGTCCGGGAAACTGACGCTGCTGGCGGGTCCGTTAAACTGACGCTGCTGGCGGGTCCGTTAAACTGACGCTGCTGGCGGGTCCGTTAAACTGACGCTGCTGGCGGGTCTGCGAATGTCCGTTGAATATCCAACCTAAAACTAAATTCACCGCGGTAGTTAGTTTACCTTATTTATTCTCTCCAAAAGAACCGATAAAAGTAATGTTAAAGGACAAGATAAGACATAGACATACTTTATTGTCATTTCAACAAGACAGAGTGTACTATTAAAACGAAATGTCGTTGTACTGGCTTACAGGAACAGGATAATATAACAACTTGCTAAAATTGTACATATAAATAAATAATAGTGACGTGGTGCTGATAAAATTAAAGATAAAGTGTGCGTTTAAAATATAAAGACTTACTATACATATAAATAAAATAGACATACTATATAACAAGTGCTCTTTACACAGCGTAATGTAATCTTTGTGTTACTGGTCTACTTGCTGTTCAGCAGTCTGATGGCTTGGGGGAAAAGCTATTGCAGAATCTGGCTGTTCTGCTCTTAATGCTGCGGAACCTCTTGCTGGAGGGCAGCAGGGAGAACAGAGCATGGTGAGGATGAGGGGGGTCTTTCAACATGTTCTGGGCTTTTGTCAGGGAGCGTTTCTGAGTCTCTGATGGGAGGGAGAGACACTCAGATGATCTTCTCTGCTGTCCTGACCACTCTCTGCAGAGACTTCCAGTCTTTGGCGTTGCAGTCTCTCGACCAGATGGAGATGTCAGCACGCTCTCTATGGTTCCTCTGTAGAACGTGGTGAGGATGGGAGGGGGGAGCTGTGCAGGAAGTGTAGGCGCTGCTGTGCCTTCTTAAATAGTGATGTCGTGTGAGTGGACCAGGTCAGACTGCTTGTGATATGCACCCCCAGGAACTTGGTGCTGTCTGTAGTCTTCACTGCTGTGCCGTTGATGTGGAGAGGTGGGTGACAGTGCTTTTTGTTCCTGAAGTCGACAATGATCTCTTTTGTTTTATCGACATTCAGGATCAGGTTGTTGGTGTTACACCAGTCTGTCAGATGTTTCACCTCCTCCCTGTAGGCCTGTTCGTTGTTGTCCCTGATGAGTCCCACCACTGTTGTATCGTCCGCATACTTTATGATGTGGTTGGTACTGAACCTGGAGCATAAGCATAAGCGCTATCGATAAAAGTAGTAGTACCGTTAAAGCCTTAACGATACCCATCCCTATGTGGATGTCAGTTTTACACACATTCTGAGGCCGCCGTGCCTATGTTTTTTGTTTTCACTGCTAATTTATGCTTATGTTCTATTAGTGCATTAAAAAAATCATTAAAATCATTAATGAAGATTCAGCTCAGACCCCACGCTTAATATGTCTCCCCCTGGCCCACCTACATTTCTCCAGGCCCACCCACACAATCATTCCTGGCTACGCCACTGGGTGGAGGTCACGGACTCCTCCTCACTGCTGAGGGACACTTGGGAAGGCCCTTCTCCAGCAGAGGTGGAGGCCTCAGCAGCAGTCTGGCCATGGCTTGGCGACGGGCATGAGGCAACTAGGGTGGGAGGCTGGATTGATGGCCTTCCCCCAATTGCCTCATGCATGGCCTCAAACCATGGCCAGGTAGAGGCCTCTCCCCGGTCTGTTCCTGTCCCAGTTGGGGGATCCTTTAACTCCTATTGACACCACAGAGAACAGACTGTTAGTTAAAGGGCAGTGGAGGCTAAATGCACAGCTAAAGACAAATTAAACTAATTCTAAATGTGTAATTGCTTACGCCTTAAATGTTAAAGTGTAAACAACTAAGCAAATTCACACTTTAATATAGGAGGCTGGGGTCGCCAGTTGAAGTCTGTATCATAATATCTACAAACACTAACCCCCCACAGCGCGCAGCCACGTGATTTGCCTTACCTTGTATTCTGTGATCAGGTTGTCCCATTTGTTTGATGCCTGTGGACCAGTCACCTGGCCCTCCAGACCCATCTCTTTAACAACCTGCCTTTAGTTACAAATGATCTTAATCCACCGGCATGCACATTTATTAAAACATTTTAACAGACAAATATAGTTGTACTACTTACTCCCAGCCTGATTTGGCAGCATTTCGTTTGCCACTGAACAGGTGCTCCATCTTAACCCTTGCGTTAATTAGGGCAAGGGTTTCAGCATCTGTGACTGAGATAAATACATCAGATTAGGCTTGCATGGAACAACGCTGGAAACTAAAGCATTTAGGACAAGTTATGGTTTAAGAATGTAAAAGCTTAAGAAAGCAGCGGTAATTTACATGATCTTCGTGTGTCTGTCATAATGACGATCGTGTTTTCCGTGAACGACCGAATATTCCCTCGCTTTAAAGGCTGCGGCCGCGAGGCATTGTGGGGCAGCATTTTCCAGTGTTTCCTAAACTAAAGGAGGTGATAGGAAGTTTGAAGCCTCCTTTCCTATCATATTCTAGAGAATCCGAACGGCTCTTATCTTGGCTGCCACTGAGGTACTTCTGGGTCATTTCACTCCGTTAGGAAGGTTCAAAAAGCTTTATTAGAATGACCATAATGACACAGTTGTAGTTCTCATATTCGACCACATGATGGCGACAAATCACTGCGTATATTTCCCAGTGTGGCGTCTTCACCAGATTTAAACGTCTATATTTATTCTGCAGGAAATGTACCTTATTGTTATGTTTTGACTTTACCTACTTTGCTGTATTCCTCTACACCACCTAATGTTAGAGATACTATGCTTATAGCCTTTTTTATTACACTGTAATTATTGGATTAATTTTGTTATAGTGTTTTTTTAGGTTATTGATCAAAAACAAACGATATATATTATATATATATATATATATATATCAATGAATTAAGTTGCCCAGCAGAATAAAAACCAGCATAATTTAACTTAAATTGCAATTTATATATCTATCCTTATTTTGATAGCAGCTCTCTTACAAAAAAGGTGCTTCACAAAACAAGAATAAAAACAATACAAGTAAATATATTAAGGATTAAATAAGAATTCAATAAAAAAAAAATGAAATTCTAGTAAATAATATAATAATAATAGCTTGGATTTATATAGCGCCTTTGAAGGGACCCAAGGTCGCATATGTAATTAAAACCCATATGTTAGTACTTTAACTAAATATTGATGCTTATATGAACTTAAGTACCATTTTAAATGCTTATAAAATCGTATTTATTGCCTGTTTTATTGCTATTTTACCTCATTAACATCTGCATATTCCCCACCACAGATAGCATGTATTTAAAGTGGAAATAACTCATAAAGATATCGGGGAGAAAGACAGAAAACCAAGCGAGACATTTTCCACAAGAGAAAACATTTATTCCTCAAAACCCCCGAGGCGTCATTTCATTCAAAATAATAATAACATAAAGAAGGCAAACATTACACCGCGGGTTTATTTAAGGCACAGGATCGATAACAGGTATTTAAAACGTCCAACGGTACAAACCTCACAACTGAACTCAAGTCCTCTTCAAACGGCTGCTCACATTATTCACGATTGGTTCGAACGCCAATCAAAACACTTCTTCAAGTATCCTTCATTTCACACTTTAGCACTTGTTCATAGCCCTAAAATGCCCCTTCCCTCACTCACTTTGTTTAAATTCAGTGTGAGAATTGAGCTCGAGCTTATCCTGCCAGGAGTTTGTAAATCTGGGCTGACATGGAGTCAGGGCCATTCTCACACACATGCAGGTGCTCATTGGTTTCAGGGATGCAAACACAGGTGGTGAAAAAAGAGAGAACTATTCGAAGCAGAAAAAAAACAGCGTAATACCATCTGACAAAGGCCTGAGCTATAATGCTTCAATTAACTGCTATTCTTTAATATACTCAGATCAATAGGAGACAGAGATGGTAAGTTAAAAATCAAGGGTTTTTATTATTATTTACAGCAGGGGTGGGGAACCTTTTTCCTTTCAATGTTTTCAACATCCTCCGAGGGCCGTACAAATGATTGAACTCAACCTCTGCTTAAAAAAACTAAAATCACAGCCCATTCATTTCACCTTTCTTTCATGCTGTGCAAAGAAGAAGCAACCAATCCAGATATCTCACCATGACTCACGCATGCACGTGCACGGTGTGGCATGACCACCAAAACAGAAAGATATGGACACAAGATGTGTGCAAATGTATTTAGACTCCTATCCATGTGAACATGATTTAAGTGGGGGGGGACCTAACCTCCTCTAGGGGGGTCCGGGGGGGGCATGCTCCCCCGGGAAGATTTGTTTTTAAATATTGAAGTTAAAAGCATCAATCTGGTGCACTTTGGGAGCAACATTAGGAGATCTATGGATACATCTCTCAACACCCAGATGAAACAGAACTGGAAGCAGATTTTCTTTTTCTTTATGGATATTTTACAAATCACTCTCCTTTCAAACTGTATTCTTGTTTATTAATAACAACTTTTTGTTACTGTCATATAGTATTTTATACCTGTTTACTTTATTCTCTTGTTTTGTATAACTATAATGATCATATAAAGATGTGCCTTTACCTCACTGGTTGTAGAAAAAGCTTCTTATATTCGTTAGCATAGCTAGCTAACCAGATGCTAATAACAACAGAGTTATTGCCTGTATGATCAGTGTGACAGATCGACACTGGGCTTTCAACTAAGACACAGCCACGCACAAACTGCAGCATGTGTACAGCTCCTTATCTGAAGTGCTGGAGCGGCGTTCTGGTGCTCTCCGTCAGCACGTGTCAGACGAGACATATACCACGTGATGACACGTTAGGCTCGTGTTGTGTTCACGGACCCTGACCTTGGCCAGGAAAAATAGGTACTCACTTGTTTAATTATTTTGCGGTCTAGATTTCTTTAATTTTTTTCTTTTTTGCGTGTGCTTATAAATTACCTCGAGGGCCGTACCAAATGGTCTCGGGGGGCCGGAGGTTCCCCACCCCTGTTCTAGAGAATCCGAACGGCTCTTATCTTGGCTGCCACTGAGGTACTTCTGGGTCATTTCACTCCGTTAGGAAGGTTCAAAAAGCTTTATTAGAATGACCATAATGACAGTTGTAGTTCTCATTTTCGACCACATGATGGCGACAAATCACTGCGTATATTTCCCAGTGTGGCGTCTTCACCAGATTTAAACGTCTATATTTATTCTGCAGGAAATGTACCTTATTGTTATGTTTTGACTTTACCTACTTTGCTGTATTCCTCTACACCACCTAATGTTAGAGATACTATGCTTATAGCCTTTTTTATTACACTATAATTATTGGATTAATTTTGTTATAGTGTTTTTTTAGGTTATTGATCAAAAACAAACGATATATATTATATATATATATATATATATATCAATTAATTAAGTTGCCCCAGCAGAATAAAAACCAGCATAATTTAACTTAAATTGCAATTTATATATCTATCCTTATTTTGATAGCAGCTCTCTTACAAAAAAGGTGCTTCACAAAAACAAGAATAAAAACAATACAAGTAAATATATTAAGGATTAAATAAGAATTACATTTAAAAAAAATGAAATTCTAGTAAATAATATAATAATAATAGCTTGGATTTATATAGCGCCTTTGAAGGGACCCAAGGTCGCATATGTAATTAAAACCCATATTTTGGTACTTTAACTAAATATTGATGCTTATATGAACTTAAGTACCATTTTAAATGCTTATAAAATCGTATTTATTGCCTGTTTTATTGTTATTTTACCTCATTAACATCTGCATATTCCCCACCACAGATAGCATGTATTTAAAGTGGAAATAAGACAGAAAACCAAGCGAGACATTTTCCACAAGAGAAAACATTTATTCCTCAAAACCCCCGAGGCGTCATTTCATTCAAAATAATAATAACATAAAGAAGGCAAACATTACACCGCGGGTTTATTTAAGGCACAGGATCGATAACAGGTATTTAAAACGTCCAACGGTACAAACCTCACAACTGAACTCAAGTCCTCTTCAAACGGCTGCTCACATTATTCACGATTGGTTCGAACGCCAATCAAAACACTTCTTCAAGTATCCTTCATTTCACACTTTAGCACTTGTTCATAGCCCTAAAATGCCCCTTCACTTACATCCTCGTCAAATATACAGTGCAATCATTGTACTCTTTGCATATGTGCATTCCTTGTGTATAATCAAGCATAAATAACAACAATACGGAGGGCCACCGTACAATTAGAGGTAAACAATCAAATAACACTGCATGACAAAAGAAATGTCGCTACGTTTGTGTTTGTTTCCGTTCCTTTGGTACGAGTTCTCAAACAGAATTGAACAAATGGGACAGACGGTAATAACCAGGTTGACATATTTCAATATAATGCCACAAAGCCCCTGCAAATCATTATATTATCATCTTCTTATTTACATAAAACACCGGAGACAAGGCAGTTAGTGAGTTCAAACGCATCGCAATCTGTACCAGGATGAGGATGAGATGGGAGATGTTGTTGCATGCTGACATGAGTCCTGGGATGACTTGAAAAATGTACATAAATAAATGTGCCCTTATAATATCAAGATGTCTCTATTACAGCAGAAACGGGAGAGTCCATTATGAGAGGAGGGGGTCGTGAATACTTCTTAAGCTTTGAGACGACACGCCGTCATCACTCAGATCATACCTGCAAGAGAAAACGTATATTTAATAATAAGTTGTTTATTAGCTGAATAATTCACTCAAGGCTGCAGATTAAGTGAATTACCATTGCGTCCATCCTTTAGAGATATCCTCCCCACTTTAAATCCACAAGTACCCTGCAATTTAGAGCAAAAGATGTGAAGTTTTAAGAGTGTTTAAGAGTCGTTTTAATTCAGGAGAAGAACATTTAATAAGAGTTACCTTTCCCAGAAAGCCTTTGTGTTTGGACAGGATGCTTCCTCCGTTCTTCACGGCTACGTCAAGAGTCCTCCTGTGGAGCTCCACCATAGAAACACTGAACTCAAACCTGCAAAGCAAGATCAATATTATCAACCTTTCAAGCTCTTTAAAGAGTCCTTGATGTTCAGGTGTATATCAGTATGTAGTGTCTCTACTTTAAAGAGTCCTTGATGTTCAGGTGTATATCAGTGTGTAGTGTCTCTACTTTAAAGAGTCCTTGATGTTCAGGTGTATATCAGTGTGTAGTGTCTCTACTTTAAAGAGTCCTTGATGTTCAGGTGTATATCAGTATGTAGTGTCTCTACTTTAAAGAGTCCTTGATGTTCAGGTGTATATCAGTACGTAGTGTCTCTACTTTAAAGAGTCCTCCCCTGCTGATGTTCAGGTGTATATCAGTGTGTAGTGTCTCTACTTTAAAGAGTCCTTGATGTTCAGGTGTATATCAGTATGTAGTGTCTCTACTTTAAAGAGTCCTTGATGTTCAGGTGTATATCAGTATGTAGTGTCTCTACTTTAAAGAGTCCTCTCCTGCTGGTGTTCAGGTGTATATCAGTATCTAGTGTCTCTACTTTAAGAGTCCTCTCCTGCTGATGTTCAGGTGTATATCAGTATGTAGTGTCTCTACTTTAAAGAGTCCTCTCCTGCTGATGTTCAGGTGTATATCAGTACGTAGTGTCTCTACTTTAAAGAGTCCTCCCCTGCTGATGTTCAGGTGTATATCAGTACGTAGTGTCTCTACTTTAAAGAGTCCTCTCCTGCTGATGTTCAGGTGTATATCAGTACGTAGTGTCTCTACTTTAAAGAGTCCTCTCCTGCTGATGTTCAGGTGTATATCAGTGTGTAGTGTCTCTACTTTAAAGAGTCCTCTCCTGCTGATGTTAGGTGTATATCAGTATGTAGTGTCTCTACTTTAAAGAGTCCTCTCCTGCTGATGTTAGGTGTATATCAGTATGTAGTGTCTCTACTTTAAAGAGTCCTCTCCTGATGATGTTCAGGTGTATATCAGTATGTAGTGTCTCTACTTTAAAGAGTCCCTCTCCTGCTGATGTTCAGGTGTATATCAGTATGTAGTGTCTCTACTTTAAAGAGTCCTTTCCTGCTGATTGTTCAGGTGTATATCAGTATGTAGTGTCTCTACTTTAAGAGTCCTCTCCTGCTGATGTTCAGGTGTATATCAGTATGTAGTGTCTCTTACTTTAAAGAGTCCTCTCCTGCAGATGTTCAGGTGTATATCAGTATGTAGTGTCTCTAATTTAAAGAGTCCTCTCCTGCTGATGGTTCAGGTGTATATCAGTATGTAGTTGTCTCTACTTTAAAGAGTCCCCTCTCCTGCTGATGTTCAGGTGTATATCAGTATGTAGTGTCTCTACTTTAAAGAGTCCTCTCCTGCTGATGTTCCAGGTGTATATCAGTATGGTAGTGCCTCTACGTTAAAGAGTACTCTCCTGCTGATGTTCAGGGTGTTTATATCAGTATGTAGTGTGTCCTCTACTTTTAAAGAGTCCCATCCTGCTGAGTGTCTCCAGAGTGTATATCAGTATGTAGTGTCTCTCTACTTTAAAGAGTCCTCTCCTGCTGATGTTCAGAGTGTATATCAGTATGTAGTGTCTCTACTTTAAAGAGTCCTCTCCTGCTGATGTTCAGGTGTATATCAGTATGTAGTGTCTCTACTTTAAAGAGTCCTCTCCTGCTGATGTTCAGGTGTATATCCAGAATGTAGTGTCTCTACTTTAAAGAGTCCTCTCCTGCTGATGTTCAGGTGTATATCAGTATGTAGTGTCTCTACTTTTAAAGAGTCCTCTCCTGCTGATGTTCAGGTGTATATCAGTATGTAGTGTCTCTACTTTAAAGAGTCCTCTCCTGCTGATGTTCAGGTGTATATCAGATGTAGTGTCTCTACTTTAAAGAGTCCTCTCCTGCTGATGTTCAGGTGTATATCAGTATGTAGTGTCTCTACTTTAAAGAGTCCTCTCCAGCTGATGTTCAGGTGTATATCAGTATGTAGTGTATCTACTTTAAAGAGTCCTCTCCTGCTGATGTTCAGGTGTATATCAGTATGTAGTGTCTCTACTTTAAAGAGTCCTCTCCTGCTGATGTTCAGGTGTATATCAGTATGTAGTGTCTCTACTTTAAAGAGTCCTCTCCTGCTGATGTTCAGGTGTATATCAGTATGTAGTGTCTCTACTTTAAAGAGTCCTCTCCTGCTGATGTTCAGGTGTATATCAGTATGTAGTGTCTCTACTTTAAAGAGTCCTCTCCTGCTGATGTTCAGGTGTATATCAGTATGTAGTGTCTCTACTTTTAAAGAGTCCTCTCCTGTTGATGTTCAGGTGTATATCAGTACGTAGTGTCTCTACTTTAAAGAGTCCTCCCCTGCTGATGTTCAGGTGTATATCAGTGTGTAGCGTCTCTACTTTAAAGAGTCCTCTCCTGCTGATGTTCAGGTGTATATCAGTATGTAGTGTCTCTACTTTAAAGAGTGCTCTCCTGCTGATGTTCAGGTGTTTATCAGTATGTAGTGCCTCTACTTTAAAGAGTCCTCTCCTGCTGATGCTCAGGTGTATATCAGTATGTAGTGTCTCTACTTTAAAGAGTCCTCTCCTGCTGATGTTCAGGTGTATATCAGTATGTAGTGTCTCTACTTTAAAGAGTCCTCTCCTGCTGATGTTCAGGTGTATATCAGTATGTAGTGTCTCTACTTTAAAGAGTCCTCTCCTGCTGATGTTCAGGTGTATATCAGCATGTAGTGTCTCTACTTTAAAGAGTCCTCTCCTGCTGATGTTCAGGTGTATATCAGTATGTAGTGTCTCTACTTTAAAGAGTCCTCTCCAGCTGATGTTCAGGTGTATATCAGTATGTAGTGTATCTACTTTAAAGAGTCCTCTCCTGCTGATGTTCAGGTGTACATCAGTATGTAGTGTCTCTACTTTAAAGAGTCCTCTCCTGCTGATGTTCAGGTGTATATCAGTATGTAGTGTCTCTACTTTAAAGAGTCCTCTCCTGCTGATGTTCAGGTGTATATCAGTATGTAGTGTCTCTACTTTAAAGAGTCCTCTCCTGCTGATGTTCAGGTGTATATCAGTATGTAGTGTCTCTACTTTAAAGAGTCCTCTCCTGCTGATGTTCAGGTGTATATCAGTATCTAGTGTCTCTACTTTAAAGAGTCCTTTCCTGCTGATGTTCAGGTGTATATCAGTATGTAGTGTCTCTACTTTAAAGAGTCCTCTCCTGCTGATGTTCAGGTGTATATCAGTATGTAGTGTCTCTACTTTAAAGAGTGCTCTCCTGCTGATGTTCAGGTGTATATCAGTGTGTAGCGTCTCTACTTTAAAGAGTGCTCTCCTGCTGATGTTCAGGTGTATATCAGTATGTAGTGTCTCTACTTTAAAGAGTCCTTTCCTGCTGATGTTCAGGTGTATATCAATATGTAGTGTCTCTACTTTAAAGAGTCCTCTCCTGCTGGTGTTCAGGTGTATATCAGTATGTAGTGTTTCTACTTTAAAGAGTCCCCTCCTGCTGATGTTCAGGTGTATATCAGTATGTAGTGTCTCTACTTTAAAGAGTCCTTCCTGCTGATGTTCAGGTGTATATCAATATGTAGTGTCTCTACTTTAAGAGTCCTCTCCTGCTGGTGTTCAGGTGTATATCAGTATGTAGTGTCTCTACTTTAAAGAGTCCTCTCCTGCTGATGTTCAGGTGTATATCAGTATGTAGTGTCTCTACTTTAAAGAGTCCTCTCCTGCTGATGTTCAGGTGTATATCAGTATGTAGTGTCTCTACTTTAAAGAGTCCTCTCCTGCTGATGTTCAGGTGTATATCAGTATGTAGTGTCTCTACTTTAGTAGAGTGTGTCTACTAAGAGTCCTTCTCCTGCTGATGTTCAGGGTATATCATTCTGTAGTGTCTCTACTTTAAAGAGTTCCTCTCCTGCTGATGGTCAGGTGTATATCAGTATGTAGTGTCTCTACTTTAAAGAGTCCTCTCCTGCTGATGTTCAGGGTATAGCAAGTATGTAGTGTCTCTACTTTAACGAGTCCTCTCTGCTGATGTTCAGGCTAGCTTATCAGTATGTAGTTTCTCTACTTTTAAAGAGTTCCCTTCCTGCTGATGTTCAGGTTGTTATATCAGTATGTCAGTTGTCTCTACTTTAAAGAGTCCTCTCCTGCTGGTGTTCAGGTGTATATCAGTATGTAGGTCTCTACTTTAAGAGTCCTCTCCTGCTGATGTTCAGGTGTATATCAGTATGTAGTGTCTCTACTTTAAAGAGTCCTCTCCTGCTGATGTTCATGTGTATATCAGTATGTAGTGTCTCTACTTTAAAGAGTCCTCTCCTGCTGATGTTCAGTGTATATCAGTATGTAGTGTCTCTACTTTAAAGAGTACTCTCCTGCTGATGTTCAGGTGTATATCAGTATGTAGTGTCTCTACTTTAAAGAGTCCTCTCCTGCTGATGTTCAGGTGTATATCAGTATGTAGTGTCTCTACTTTAAAGAGTCCTCTCCTGCTGATGTTCAGGTGTGTATCAGTATGTAGTGTCTCTACTTTAAAGAGTCCTCTCCTGCTGATGTTCAGGTGTATATCAGTATGTAGTGTCTCTACTTTAAAGAGTCCTCTCCTGCTGATGTTCAGGTGTATATCAGTATGTAGTGTCTCTACTTTAAAGAGTCCTCTCCTGCTGATGTTCAGGTGTGTATCAGTATGTAGTGTCTCTACTTTAAAGAGTCCTCTCCTGCTGATGTTCAGGTGTATATCAGTATGTAGTGTCTCTACTTTAAAGAGTACTCTCCTGCTGATGTTCAGGTCTATATCAGTATGTAGTGTCTCTACTTTAAAGAGTCCTCTCCTGCTGATGTTCAGGTGTATATCAGTATGTAGTGTCTCTACTTTAAAGAGTCCTCTCCTGCTGATGTTCAGGTGTATATCAGTATGTAGTGTCTCTACTTTAAAGAGTCCTCTCCTGCTGATGTTCAGGTGTATATCAGTATGTAGTGTCTCTACTTTAAAGAGTCCTCTCCTGCTGATGTTCAGGTGTATATCAGTATGTAGTGTCTCTACTTTAAAGAGTCCTCTCCTGCTGATGTTCAGGTGTATATCAGTATGTAGTGTCTCTACTTTAAAGAGTCCTCTCCTGCTGTTCGTGTATTCAGAGGTGTCTCTACTTTAAGTCCTCTCCCTTTTCAGGTGTATATCAGTATGTAGTGTCTCTACTTTAAAGAGTCCTCTCCTGCTGATGTTCAGGTGTATATCAGTATGTAGTGTCTCTACTTTAAAGAGTCCTCTCCTGCTGATGTTTCTACTGTAAGTATATCAGAGGGGTAAGTAGTGTCTCTACTTAAAGAGCACTCTCCTGCTGATGTTCAGGTGTATATCAGTATGTAGTGTCTCTACTTTAAAGAGTCCTCTCCTGCTGATGTTCAGGTGTATATCAGTATGTAGTGTCTCTACTTTAAAGAGTCCTCTCCTGCTGATGTTCAGGTGTGTATCAGTATGTAGTGTCTCTACTTTAAAGAGTCCTCTCTGCTGCTGTTCAGGTGTATATCAGTATGTAGTGTCTCTACTTTAAAGAGTCCTCTCCTGCTGATGTTCAGGTGTATATCAGTATGTAGTGTCTCTACTTTAAAGAGTCCTCTCCTGCTGATTTCAGGTGTGTATCAGTATGTAGTGTCTCTACTTTAAAGAGTCCTCTCCTGCTGATGTTCAGGTGTATATCAGTATGTAGTGTCTCTACTTTTAAAGAGTCCTCTCCTGCTGATGTTCAGGTGTATATCAGTATGTAGTGTCTCTACTTTAAAGAGTCCTCTCCTGCTGATGTTCAGGTGTATATCAGTATGTAGTGTCTCTACTTTAAAGAGTCCTCTCCTGCTGATGTTCAGGTGTATATCAGTATGTAGTGTCTCTACTTTAAAGAGTCCTCTCCTGCTGATGTTCAGGTGTATATCAGTATGTAGTGTCTCTACTTTAAAGAGTCCTCTCCTGCTGATGTTCAGGTGTATATCAGTATTTAGTGTCTCCACTTTAAAGAGTCCTCACCCTCCAGTTTTCCAGCACTTTGTGAAGCTGCGTCAGTTTTCTCTGATCCAGATCCAGAACTTTCTCTCGAGTTGAAGAGTGGGTGAAAAGATATTCCAGATAATCGAGCGCCAGATCCGGTTTACTCTCGATCTTTTCCATGATCTGAACCTTCTTCCTCTTCACGTTCCCCTTTTCCTGAAGTGAAACAAAAAGGACTTTAAAAAAAAAAAAAAGGGACCAATGGAAACGATCCGTGTATCCATCATTTCCTGGTCTTCTCTAAAGAAGAGGGACCAATGGAAACGTTGTCATGTTGCCGTTGTTCAGCATGGAAACATTCATTAGCTAACAATGACATTATTGTTCTATTCATATAAAGGGAGGTCAGGTACTCTTTAAAGCAGCTGCTAGTTATGGGTACTTTTTACTGAAGGACTTTTCAAAGTTCTTTACTTTCACTTGAGGAAAGAAGTTTAGTCAGTACTTCTACTTTTAGAGTATTTTTAAACACGAGTATCTGTACTAGGGATGCACGATATTGGTTTTTTGAAACCGTTACCGATAACTTCCTGCTTCTCAAGACCGATACCGATAATAATATAATATATATATATATATTAGGGCTGTCAAGTTAACGCAAAAAAAAAATTAACGCCACTAATTATTTGTTGTCCTCGGCCGCCCCGTAGTTTCAGAGCATCGAGTTTAAAATACCGTCTACAAGCTGATGCTGGCAGCCCCGCTCCTGCCGCCCGCTTGTGGCAGACCACACTTCCACGCTCACCGGCAGGCACCGACTGGCTGTTGGGAGGACCGGGAGGGTGTGTGTGTGTGTGGCCCGAGAGAGCGAGAGAGAGACCTTACGTGCATTGTTGTTGTTAGCATCTGGTGCTAGCTAGCTGCGCTAACGGATATAAGGAGCTGTTTAAATGAAAACAGAGGAGCGACATTTCGCCACAACTGCGCCGAGCACTTGACATATGCTCCAATGATCCATATCACACACACACACACACACACACACACACACCACACACACACACCACACACACACACACACACACACACACACACACACACACACACACACACACACACACACACACACACACACACACACACAGTTAGGCCCAAAGATAAAGCACTGAGGACACACACACACCGTTAGGCCCAAAGACAAAGCACTGAGGACACACACACCGTTAGGCCCAAAGACAAAGCACTGAGGACACACACACACCGTTAGGCCCAAAGACAAAGCACTGAGGACACACACACACCGTTAGGCCCAAAGACAAAGCACTGAGGACACACACACACCGTGAGGCCAAAGACAAAGCACTGAGGACACACACCACACCGTTAGGCCCAAAGACAAGCACTGAGGACACACACACACCGTTAGGCCCAAAGACAAAGCACTGAGGACACACACACACCGTTAGGCCCAAAGACAAAGCACCGAGGACACACACACACACCGTTAGGCCCAAAGACAAAGCACTGAGGACACACACACACCGTTAGGCCCAAAGACAAAGCACTGAGGACACACACACACCGTTAGGCCCAAAGACAAAGCACTGAGGGACACACACACAACGTTAGGCCCAAAGACAAAGCACTGAGGACACACACACACCGTTAGGCCCAAAGTACAAAGCACTGAGGACACACACACACGCTTAGGCCCAAAGACAAAGCACTGAGGAACACCACACAACGTTAAGCCCAAGACAAATTCACTGAGGACCACACACACCGTTAGGCCCAAAGACAAAGCACTGAGGACACACACACACCGTTAGGCCCAAAGACAAAGCACTGAGGACACACACACAACGTTAGGCCCAAAGACAAACACTGAGGACACACACACACCGTTAGGCCCAAAGACAAAGCACTGAGGACACACACACACCGTTAGGCCCAAAGACAAAGCACTGAGGACACAGGAACAGAAAGGGAACTCACGTCGTCGTTCCTGAGGAAAGCCGGGCGCTGGAAGCACTTCAGCAGCAGATCCATCATCTGCTTGTTGTCTTCTGACGTGTAGTCCAGACCCAGGAGAACCTCCCGGAGACTCCACACTCTCTGGATCTCTGTGCCCTGAACACACAAGCATTTCAGATTCAAACTAGAACGCTCCCCCTTTCCCACAGCTTCAGCCTGGATCTAAACGAGTGTAGTGTCTTCCACAAAGCCTTTTAATAATGTCTAATGTAGTCGATAAGCTCTACGACCGACTGTGTGATCTTACAGTGACGTGTTCCCATGCTTTAATGTTCAAAAAGGTGCCGTAATACTGACCGGTTTCTTCAGGTCGAAGCTCTTCGTCAGAGCGATGATCATAGCGCTGCGACCGAACGTTTCCTTCTCCTTCAGATCTTTCTTCCACCAGGCGTCACACAGTCTGAGGATCTGGAGCTGCAGCGGAGCCTCGGAGACCGGCTGCAGCTCCAACAGATCTGAGAGAAACACACAGTAATATGAACTGCTGTGAACATCCTGGATGTCCTCCTCCAACATGAGAGTCACATGATGACAGAGGTATCAACTGTAGCTGTGAACATGACAGGATGTGTGATTACCTAGAAGAGCATCAGGACTGTTTGAGGCATATGATAGCTATGTGATTAACATGATGATTCAGCCTCTATGGAGAGAGACATCAAGCATGCTCATTTCTGACGTGGAGCTAATCTGAAGTAAACATTGAATACTGCTTTCTATTCCTCCATCTTGTGACTGTAACTCCCTCTCTTGATATCAGCATGTGAAGGACACTGTTCAGGAACTAGTCTCTGTATGTGATGACTCCTTCCATTCTGGAGAGGATCACAGACACATGGATCCTGAGATGAAGCTCAAGCCGGGGACCAGGGAGAGTTAACATTTAAGTTTTCAGAAAAAGTGAGATTTTTAGGAAAAAGTGAGAATTTTGCAAAAAAAAATGCAACATTTTGTAAAAAAGTCAAAACATTTGTAAAATAGTCAGAATTTAGAAATTAGTCAGATTTTTTAGGAAAAAGTCAGAATCTTTAGAATTTTGATATTTTGAGGAAAAAGTGAGAATTTTGAGGAAAACTGAATTTTAAGATTTTGAGATTTTTTTTTGTTGAAAAAAGTCAGGATTTCCAGAAAAAAAGCCAACAAATGCTCTGTATGTGATGACTGTAAAGGAAACTTCTGTGTAGCATGCAGTGGAGTCACCGACTCAGGAAGGAGACACGGGAAGAGTCGGAGCTTTGATGTCAAACCACTGTGATTTATTTGGAGTTGGTACCAGAGTATTCACATCACAAGTCCAAGAGTCAGAGGTTCTGACTCCACGGTAGAGTTGCCACGTCAATTCTGGAGAGCCTCTCTCTTGCCAGCCCATCTAACTGGTTTCGCAGAGAGTAAACAACATATTTGAGGAGATAGCCTAAACAGTGTGGGAACACTGAGCTACTTGCGTCGGACACTTATGACCTCGAAGATTTCACCTTGGAGTCCACAAATACAGAGAAGGAAGTGTCCCAGTGTACCCACAACACAGACCATCTGTGACCCAGTATGGACCGGTCACAGAATGGGAACAATAACATTATTGGCTAAGCAGCCTGTGTCCTTAAAGAAGGTAAACAGACATCAAGGTTTGTCCTGTATGTTACAAATTGGCGTCTATGATAATTATTTCCATAACAATGACTACTTCCATTGTTGAGAGGATAGTGAGTACATGGACCCTGAGGTTGAAGCTCAAGACTTCGAACATAAACCACAAAACAACAATCCACCTGAAGACAGGAGAGGATTAGAGAGGACTCTTACCATGCAGCCTGTGGATGATTTCCAGAAGAGAACTGTAGGTTTCTCCGTCCTGCAGGACCTTTAGGGACTCAGCAGCCACCAGAGTCACACCGTCCACTACAGACCTCACGTGACTCTGCAAGAACAGGGGAGAAAACTGGATGTTAACCAAGTTTCTAGGAACCAAAACGCTGCGAGAACAGAACTACAGTGAACTCACAGGGTCTGCAGCTGCCTCCACCTCCATGGCCTCCTCTCTCCTTTCCTCACTCCCTTCCTCTCTCCTTTCCTCCTGCAGGACGTCCTGGAGGAGAGAGGACAGTTTCCCCCACAGCGTCTGCCTCTGGTCTCTGTTCATCTCCTGCAGAACTTCCTCCACATCGAAGGGCTCCGTCTTGTTCCTCTGCTCAGAAAAACAGAATCAATAGAATTACTTTAATTATCTCCGAGGGAAAGTGGCTTTTATGACAGTTATTCAATTGTATTAAATATAATAGCGACACTCAGATGAACGAGACACTAAACACTAGATCTGTGACTAGAATAGGGCTTTTTATTCCTAGTAGTAGATAGCTTAAAACAATACATTTGATCCTCTTTTGAAAAACTATGTATTGAGTAAAATACACATTGAAATAGCTGCTAGATTGTATGTGCTTTATTTACTTATTTGGGTTCTTTTGATCACTTAACTAACTAAAGCTAACTTCGGGCTCTATATATGTGATGTTAACGTATAATATACATTAGACAATGAAAAAACAACAATATTTACAGAAACTCTTCACAACTTGCATTTAGTTTCCAGTTTAGATGCAGTGATGCAGTCCTGCAGGTTATACATTAGCCAAACAGTAAAAACCTTTTACTGAGTATTTCTGTCATTTGAGGCTTTAGTTAATTGTGCTATTTTCTAAATAGTTAGCATGATATGTGGATTTTACCATATCAGCATGTCATGTCTATTTATAGTAACTGTGAGTGTTAAAATAAATGCAGTGGATTAAAAAGTACGACATTCACATCTGAAATGTAGTGGAGTAGAAGTACTAAGTAGCATTAAATGTAATTAATCAAGTACAGTTCAGTACTTGAGTAAATGAACTTACTATTATACAAGTATGACATTAACATCCGGGACCTTTCTGATGTAGTTGATATGGAGGTTATATGAAGTTACTCACATGAAGCTGAATAAAGCGGAGGAAATCATCCACATTCTCCGTACAGCAGGACTCTAGAAAAGCCTCTCGCTTCGACATGTTTGTGGTTCTCCAAAAGACGTGAAACAACACCAATATTCCTGCAATAAACACACAGAAGAGCAGCTAAATGCTAACGAAACTAGCATCACAACACCAGCGACAGAATCAAAACAAACGGCTCAGTTAGAATTCAGCGTTAAAATACTTATTTTCACACGGCTTTATAAAACTCTAATTGTTGCTACTTATGTTAAAGTGTATTGCGATTATTAAAAAGTATGACATACGATCCAAAAGCGTCTTCAATTACCTTTGTATTAATAATGCTGTGATCCGACAGCCGCTGAACGACAGCCTGCCATAAGAGCCCGCGCAAATTCGGATAAAACGCGTCATGACTTTTACGTAAACGTTGACGCTGTGACGCTGACGTAAATTGTAGTTCTACGTCTTCTTCTGTAGTTCTTGTTCTTTTGATGGTTTTTAGAGGCGTTGCATGGCCGCCTCCTCCTGGATAAATAATTAACTACCTTTTCCAACAAAAACTATTATAACTAAGGGTAAATACTAATGAAGGGAAATTCATTAAACATAATTAAGCTAAACTATTTTACAACTATTATCCTGAACGAGTATACTAGGCTGCAGTCGAATAGTCCAAAAAACAGCCCCTAGTCAATTCCTTGACCTCTGTGTGAAACGTCACGGGGTTTAGGAATAGTGGGTAGGAGAATTGTATTTATGATGCACCAGAAACGGACTACTATAAGCGCATCATTAATAAGCGCTGTTATTGTGTTGTTTTATGCTTTATGGACGTGTGCAACAGCGAAACATATGTTGTTCATTAAGGTTGAAATTAAAACAAATAAGTAAAGTGAAAGAAAATCACATTGATAATTGTTGCTCACACTCAGGGACGATCCTAGTCGGTGGGGGCTCTATAGGCAAACATTCACTGGGGGCCCCTCGAACCAGCTTTTCATCACCACGCACAGCCGACAGCACCCACGGTTTAGGTGTGGAGGACGCTGATGTGACACATCAGCGTCCTCCACACCTAAATGATTGTTTCCTTTTATAGTAAGTATATGAATGGCTTTCTTACATCATTCATTGTTTTTAATATGCAATCATTCCCCATAAATACATGTTAGTAATGCACGTTATTGTGTCTCTTGCGGTGCAGGTTGCTGGATTGTTGCTACTCCTGCTGCAGCAGCATGTTCCAGTTTGAAGCAACTCCTTAAGCTCCATCTTTTTCATTTATGTTCACCCCCTGTTGTGTTGTATTTTGCTCATGTTTATTTGTACACATGACACCTATTGCACGCCTGTCCGTCCTGGGAGAGAGACCCCTGCTCTGCTGCTCTCCCTGAGGTTTCTTCCCCCCGTTAAAAGTTTTATTTTTTTGGAGAGTTGTTCCTCATTGGCTGCAAGGGTCTAAGGACAGAGGGTGTCGTACACTGTACACATTATAAAGCCCCCTGAGGCAAGGTTTCGGTTCTTAAATAAACATTTGGCTGATATATTTCACTGGAGTGGGTCTGTCATTTTGCATTCAGCGTTTGTCATTACACAACACTCATTATTTTGCATTTACAGCAGACATATTGTAAGAATTGAGAAGCCTCTAATGTGTCCTGTTTTTATGACAGAGCAAGGATGCACATGGAGGCACTGACCGACTCATTATTCCAATTAACATGTGACAGGAATTCATTCTGTAATAGCAAACGTCTCATTACCAACAAGCCAATGTGGAAGTTATTAGCTCACAATGCTAACATGCTAAAGCTACTGTCCCACAACTCTATGCCCCCCCCCCTCAGAGCTACAGGTCTCAGGTTGAGGGACCCTCCTTTCCCAACTTCAGCAAGGAAGACCCCATGACTATGGTTGGAGTCGGGAGGCCTGTTAATTTATTCCGGCAATAACTCAGACCTACTAATTGACCTACCAGAAGCTATTGATTCTAAGTTTCCTGCTCGACTCAGATCCACCAACGTCAGCAAGGTCTCACCTCTATTAACTCCTGAAGAACCAGGTTCAATTAACTGCTGTTTCAGTTCAGAAGACTCTCTAAATCTGTGTAAGCGATCCCGAAGGATTTTGGTATCAGTAATGGGGTGTGGTCCTGCCTAAGTGTGTAGGGTGCAATCTTACCTTTAAGCAGGAGAGGACAGCGCAGATTTATTTAAAGTTCTCCCAATCCAAAAAGGTGGGATGATTTTATTTGAAGAAAATGGTCCACACTTAAACAGGTTTTTACCTTCTCTCGTTACAATATGACAATCATACAAAACATATCATGCTGTGGTACTTTTCTAATATAAAACCTCAATTCAGTTTCACATTTCTTACACTAAATTCTAACTTCAGCTGCCCTCTTCAGTTGAAACATTAAAAGTGTAATCTGACAGAATCCAGAGGACCTCCTCATGAATGGTCGGTGCTAAAAACACATTCAAACTTTCATTCAACAATTCACCAATCAATCTGAGAGATCTTACCAAGTTGAGAGAACCTTCCAAGGAGAAGCCCCACTCTGGAGCTTTCTCCTTTAAGAAGGGCCTAAAAACCTTTCTTTTAAAAAAAATCCTTTTATTAAACTTGTGTTTCTTTAAAAAATAAAAGTATATGATGCCCCTTGTAGCACTTTGAGATGACTTTTAGCAATGAAAGGTGCTTTACCAATCAAATGCATTATTCTTATTATGATCATTAGGTTGGACACTCCCTATGCAGGAGCCATCGGATGCCCCCCCAGAGTCTCTTCACCCCAACTGGACCCCCCGATGCCGAACTCAGTCGTCAGGTGGACAAACTCTGGCATATAGGTGTCCTCTTTCAGGAAGAGCAAGGCATCACCAGATCCAAGAGCCCCTCCAGTCCAGTGGACCCCCTTCCAGTAGCTCATTGGCCGGGTCCTGCGTCCCACTCTCAGTATGCAGATATCCGGATGACCTCATCGTTCAGAGTGAGATGTTGGGGCAGGTAAAGGCGGGGCTCCAAGCTGACCTGAAGGAGAGTGAGTTGGGGTATCTGGGGTCGATGGAGTCTCCTCTTTGGTGCCGGGGTGGGTGGGAGGTGGTGGGAGGCAGCAGCAGGTGTATGAGCAACACATCTTTAAGAAAAGCTTTAAGTACAATGGATTGTTGTTGTTCATTTCATATTGAGGAGAGCTAACAGGAAGTCTCTCATCAGCTGCAGTCTTCTTCTGTATTTTCCAAAATGCCTCCACGCTCCTCTGGACGTCTCGAACTCGCCCCGTGATGAATAAACTGAGAACAAATCAAACCTGAGCTGCAGACTTGTCTGGAACACCAGAAACACACTGAGCAATAACTACATTTTAATTAAGTGGTGAAACCTCAGTAAATAAGCTTCACTTGGTACGACCTCTCACCTTTCTGTGTGTCTTCACTTCCTGTCACCTGAGAGGAGAAGGAGAGAGAGAGAGAGAGAGGATGATGATGATGAAACAAAGAGAAACAGCCAGAATGATGAAGAGTGTTGTTTTCCTCTGAGCTCATGCTCCATGAAAGAGTTTAGTATCTGGATGAATGGAGGACATGGTTTCAGTACTCACAGGTCTTCTGGATCGTGGCTCTGATCGGCTCTCCACATCTGATCCTGTAGGGACGAACACAACCCAACAGCTTGAGATCCAGTTTAAATAAGTGTTGGTTCTTTGAGTCAGCTTCAGAGTCCTGATCTCATGCTCTACATCCCATCATATCCTCTCTGCAAACACTACGACTGCCTGCCACAGCTCTCAGCTGACAGGAAGTAACCAGTCATTGGTGGAGAACAGGGGGGTCCAAACTCTTTCCCCGAGGGCCTCATACAGAAAGAGATATGAAGGTCTGGGCCGCTCTCTAGAGGTATGTTGCCTCATGAGTTCAGTTATAGTCAGAAACCTCAGATGAAGGTAAAGGATGCTTGTTACTTGAAGATGCTTTCAGAAACAAACGGCTCTCAGCTCTCCAGAGGGTTCACTTTATTCTGTCAGCAGCTCATTCCTTAAAGCAGGAGCTTCACATTGATTATAATCACAGGAAACATGAAGGCTCTATTTCACGCTTGTTATAAAAATAAGTTATTGGGCTTTTTTCTTATCAAGTTAGATTTGTTAGAACATGTTCTCAGCTTTAATTGAGTGAATTTATTTTAAAGGTGGGATTATTAACACATGAATACTACTGTGTAATATACAACCCAGTCTCACGGCATTTCGTGTTCACCAACACGATTTGTAATCTATGATTCGTGTTCACCAACACGATTTTGCCCCTTTTTTTCGTGTTGCCACAGCACGATTTTAAAAGCCAATGTATTTTCTACTGCCTGCAGCACGTCTTTTTCTCCGGTCGGCTCGTGGGAGACCGGAAGCTGTGTGGTTCATAAAAACATGTTCTTACTCAATATCAAGCCACAGTTATTGCTTTTATTTGAAATCGTATAATTTTGGACTTTTGTTCCCGTCTGTGAGGAAAATAAATGGCTCAGAGCCTCAGGATACTGAAATCTGTATTTTTTAAATCTTTGTTTCCTTCTAATTTGTTATTATTTTCAAATAACACACTGTTATTTACTCACCAATAACACACAATTATCTTTGCTTTTATTTATTGGTTTAATTCCATAATCTCGGGCTTTTTTGGCGTCCGCCAGGAACTGAATTTCAAAATAAAAATAACCGGAAACAGACCATAGGCATTTCGAGCGATTACCCAAGATCCTCAGCTACGCTGATTGGATGTTTTAGCCGCAATGGCATGCTGGGATTTGGTGTTTATATGATATGAAATCCGGAAAACATTTAAAAGAATAAAAGAATACTTAATTCCGAGCGCTCTTGCTTTTCTCTTTGAAAGTCATCACATAACGGCATTGTAATACACGGTTCGGCTGCATTACATATTACAGATCTGCCGTAGTTCTTTATTGATAGACCCCTGATCAGAAGACCTTTGGAAAAACTGAGAAAATGCCGCCGAAACTGAATACTTGACGTGGATCATAAATATATTCAACAATTAAACAACATCTTCAATTTCTCTTCACACAATATACGTCTCCTTGCAGTATCACAACACTAATTCGGCTGACTTTTATATTTGATCTAATTCACAGATAGGTTATATTTACACCATAACGGTGCACAGCTGATATAAAAAGGACTGTAGTTTTTTAAAGATATTACTGATTTCTTTGAATGTAAGAATGTAAATACTGAGTCTGAAATAGTATAGCAATATGCTGTACAATTATGTGAAAGCATGCATAAAACTACACATCTTCAGTGTGTACATTTATAATACAAAGTTATTATGGCTGTGTGTACCTTGTGTTTACCTCCTAGTGGTTAAAGCACGTTATTGAATTATTTTTTATATTTGATTAAAAAATATTAAGAGTACATACATAGGGGGAAAGTATAAATATAGAATGTAAAAAATCAAGAAGATACTATAAAGTGATCTCTACAATAAAACAGTTTAGTGCAGAATGTACAAAGATATTAATAGGAGGAGGTGCAAAACAGAAAAACGAATGAACCTTTATTTAAACATTAAATAACAGATTAAGGTCTTCTTTTAAATAAGAAAAAGCTTTGGGGGTAATCTATCTACAGATAAATATTAAGCCTGACAAAGTACTTAACGTCTAATATATTGCTTTCCTGCAATGTTAACTATGTTGAAGCACTTATTTTAACTGATATTATACATATGAATTATACTCGTATGTAGATAGAATAAGAAATGTGCAGAATATGACAGTTTGATGGTGGAGGTACACACATAGTGATAGATGTCTTGTTGAGGAACCTGTGACCCAAGTGTTTCATTCATTGCATAACTACACCGTAGTTGTGTATATGATATGTCAATAACCCTTTGAAAATCTTGAAAGGGATGTGCAAAATAGCCATAATATACAGTCGTTAATTATTAGTAGAGAATAACGAGTAATGAATATACTTTATTACTCGTTTCCATTCATGTCAATTGCAGATACATGTTTAGTCTTCTCAAGCACCAACTATCAAATATCTCTCCTGATTGTTGGCACTTGACAATCACCTTCCCTGAATTTTACTCAGGTGTAACTAAAGTCTGATTTAAGGGTTGTTTATATTTCACATCATTAATCAGAATCTGCAAAGTAACTCAAATAAATGCAGTGGAGTAAAAATACCAGGTTAACCTCTGAATTGTAGTGGAGTAGAATTACAAAGTAACAATGAGCTGTCATGTGGGTATTAATGCTGCGCATTATGGACACAAGCGATTTTCACCCATTTATTAATGATATGTTTTACATTTGATAACACCAATGTGTTTAATACTGGCAGCTTCTAATTGTGGGAAAACGAAAACGTTCAGTAGAGACGTCCCATAGAACATTTTGCAAAACACAATAGTGTAGTGTATAGTTCTGGGGGGGCGTTCGATTCCAGTTTTGGATAGTCTGGCGTGGTTTCGTTCCATTTCACACAGCTGTTTGACGCTCTGCGTAACCTTACGGGACTGTAGTCCTAAACGATAGCTGGGGATTATGGGTAGTGTAGTGTCTTCGGCCATCCTAAACTCAGAAATGTTGACAATCGCAATGA
>NW_022992101.1:0-124322 GCF_902827175.1 Gymnodraco acuticeps
AAAACAATGGAAAAATTAAACCTAAACATGGCAAAACAAATTCCGTCCCCCCTGGACTGATACATTATATCAATAATTTTGAAAAATAAACCATGTCTGCCACACTTGCTTTCAAATACCAGCATGTTAAGACAATGATAGCGATAAAAAAGAGTCGCCATGTTCTGTGCCTTTGCAAATGCACATTTAATGGATGCAACGCTGTCTACAGTTTCTCAAAAAGAACAGGCCAAATCAACGGATAACATTTTTATTTTTAAAGTCATGCGCATTGGTGAAGTTATACCATAAAATCAAAGGCGATTAGACCAGCAAAATAACAAAGAGGAACAATTTCCAAACCCTTAACCAGTGGTGGTGTCAGCACTTATTACACTATGTTAAGACGACACCAGTACAGAAAATGGCTGGTAACTAAGCAGAAGCCTCACCAAAGACGTGTTAAAGAAAATATCCTCTGAAGTGAAGAAAAGTGCAAGGGCTCCACGATGACATGATGCTTGAACTCATGTTGATCAAAAAATAATCAAAGAGAGCGCAGTCATGCATCATCAAAAGGCTATCTTCAGCACCTACAAATTGATCCGTTTGCTGTACATTTATACACAGATGTTGGATAAAGATATTGACTGAGCACTTGAAAAAAGCCAACACCTACGACTTTCTACCTTGATGCCACAGGCAGCGTGATACAGAAAATTCCTGATCAAAATAAGCGGGTCTTGTATTATGCTTTGGTTTTGCCCGGAATGGGTAAGGATAAGCCTCCTGCCTGTCACAGAACTGATCACAACAGCCATTCCATTCCATCTTTCCCATTGGCTCATGGATTTAAAAGAAAGTGTCTTACTAACAAAAAGAAAGATAGCACAGGTTGAGACAGATTATAGTTGGGCTCTGACGGGCCGGACTGGGACAATAAGTCAGGCCGGGAATTATACACCCAACCAGGCGTATACACACTACCAGTTTATTTTGTGTAATTTTCCTGGATTTATTTGTCAATATTTACAGCATTGCTGCCCATAGTGATAGCCATAAACTTTAAAACTACCCCAGAATAAACATATGGACATGGGTTACTATTTTTTTTAAAAGTGCAAATCTATTTAGGAACCTATCTGTGAACATATTTAAGTGGAGGTGACCTCAAATCCTCTAGGGGGGTGGGGGCATGCTCCCCGCGGAAGATTTTTTTTTTTTAAATGGGACTTAAATGCATCAATCTGGTGCACTTTGAGGGGGAAATAAGAGACTAACATATGAAACAGAACTGTATACATTTAAATAATCATAAAATCATAAGAACATGGCCATAACCAATAAAAATACCATATCCAATATGAAAAACATTGAAACTTGTTTATTTATTTGTTTTTGGTTCATTATAGTTGTGAGTGTGTCTGGCTCCTGAACCAGCCTCACCCGTCTCCCCCTGCTCCTCTTTGAGGCAGCAGCAAAGACTAGTTTTAGCTCTCATACGTTTTTAAAGTTTATCCTACCTTTTTTCACCTAGTTAACTTTTTTTTTTTGTATTATTCATGCATATTTACTAACCACTCCCCCTTCAAATGGAAATATGTGTTTACATAATGGTGACCAAACCGTTTGAGACCCACAGAGAACTTAGACTAAGTTAACTATCTAAACACTCAGAGTCCTTTACCTCACTGAGCTGTAGTTATCAGTCTCTCAGTCTGACGGAGAGGACTCTCCTCCACCTTGTCGACAGCTCATTCCGTTAGCCGCTAGCTAGCACCGGATGCTAACAAAAACAATACACGTAACCAGTGCACGCGCTTTCTCTCTCGCTTGCTCGCGCCACACATACACACCCTCCGAGCTTGAATGACACGAGACCAATCGAGGGCATTAGTGTATGATCTGTATGAAAGTGGCCATGTCGGCAGGCCACATCATGTAGACAGCCAGTCACCCTCTGTGAGGCAGAGTCAGACCCACATTTGCGCAGCGTTAAAAGGCCACTTAACAGGCCAGGCCAGGCCAGGCCATCGGGAAACCTCCCGGTCCTCCCGATGGCCAGTCCGGGCCTGGGCTCTGATAAACAGTGTGCTTCTGTCTTTTAACAGGGAAATATGTCAGTGTACCTTGACAGAGCATTTGAGATAGTGTCTGGACAAACTGAACTGATTCCTAACTTCACTGTGCTGTCTGTGCTCTGCTCATATCATGAAGGCTGTGTCACAAGCATTTGGGAAAAAACTGTAGACAGAGGCACACAGGAATATGCAACATTCTGTTTTGCGTACATCCTGAACTGCACAAGTATGCAGGAAGCCCTTAATGTTTTTATCATATGTGTGTGCTTTTTGATGCAGAGGAGTGCATTCATTCGGTGAAACAGAGCAAAATGTACCTCGACGAGTGCATTTTGCAAACTCGGGACTTGAAACTGGAGGAAAGTGGACATGTAATGGGAGAGGAGGAAAGCAAAATGGAAACAAATGCTCATAGCATTATTGGAAAGTCCCCTTTTACACAAGCTTTTCAAGTCAGGCGGGACCAAGCAGAGTGTGACATTCTCTCTGACGATGCTGTTCAGGTAAAAAACCACTACCTCTGTCCTGGTGTCATTGATGCACTGTTCAAAAACTACATGGGGATCTTCCCATTGTGGAGTGGTTTGTTGCTTGGGGATCTGTCGCGACATAAAAAAGATGGAAGTCATAAAACCAGGGATACCAACTGCCATGTTGAGCTCTGGTTTGGGTTGGTCAAACACTCCATCCTTTTAAAAAAAAAGTACCTGAGACCAGCTGAGTTTGTCTCCAAAATGTATGCCTCAATACAAGGAAGATATAGAGCACATTGAGCAACACAATCTGCCAATGCATATTCTGGACAAAAACTTTGGGCATCCTAGCAGGCCAGATGATGACCACGAGGAACAGTGGAACAAGCGGGAAAGTTCTGCTGGTCACCAAGTCCAAGTCCAAGTACTTCAATCCACCAAAACACTACCCAACCCCAAGAGCCCACCTGCCACAAAGGTGAAGAAAAGAAAAGTGGACCAACAGGAACAAGACGCACAGGGAAATGTGAGTTTCTCAAAGTGTGTAAATTGTTCTCCAGCATTTTAATTGTAACAATGGAATAAGTAAATATTGTCAGAAAGTAAAGCATGGACTAAATTGGTAAAGAGTGAGGTGAAGGACAAAGGACATGAAGTATTATAACCCAAGATGATTAGGTGCATGTTGTAGGGGGAGAATATGAAGATGATGAAAATGTAAATACAGCTTACAAACTTATAACAGAAACTATATTTCCAAATCAGACTTGAAACTGCAATTACAGTTTCTGTTCCTGAGCAGCCTGTTTAATGTCATTTAGTGAAAACTCTAAAAGGGACTGAGGTTAAATGCATAAACATGGACAGTTTAATTATATTTTGTGCATGTAGCTTTGATGGTGCATATACAAAAACAAGGCCTTCACCCAAAATTCAAGATTGTTAACCCTCTGGTGTCATTCAAGTGCACTACCCTAATTAGTCATTCGGGACAAAAATGTCCAGAGTGATACCGGAGGGTTAAACAGACTGCATCTATTTCCCCTCAATCCTAACTTGCAGTTGACCTGGCTGTGGAAAAAAAAGGACACAGAGGTGGTCGTGGCAGTGCTCCCCTCACAGATGAAAGGACGCATCTTGCTTATCCGCCACTGTGAGCTATGCTCACTTCGACCCGACCAGTGGTTGACAGAGGAGGTACTACATGTTTCAAGTGTCTGAAGTTTCACTCTACACTGTGTTATTTTCTTTATCTAGCATTTAACGATTTCTCCCCAAAATGTCTAGATACTTTAGTCAGTCACAAGATTCTCAAAGTTGCAGGAAATGAAAGTTCAGTATAACTGGGAATATGCATTAATTGGCAAATTGTTATGATCTTTTTTGCCAGGTAATTGAAGGCGTGTTTCATGTTGCTGCCGACAAATTCGCCGTTCTGAACAAAATGTACTTGCTAAATCACTACACAGCAGTGTCATTTTGTTCGGGGACAGAACTCAGCTAATATCTCACAGTTTACCGAAGGTAATGTGTGTGGTCTGTGTATGTTTATGTGTTGGTGTGTGTTTGTGCATGGTGATGCTGTAGGGGGAAGTAGGTGTGGATTTGATTTGTGGGCTCACACTCACACATTAGGTACATGGAGTGAAGCATTGGCTGAGGTCTTAAATAGGAAATTAGCTGAGATTATTTTACTTTATCCTCTCTGAAACTATACTCATTAGTTAAATCAGCTGATAAATCTACTTACTATTGAATTCCCATACCAACACTTGTTTCAAGCACAACAAATGAATGGCACAAGAACATCATTGTCAGACTAATGTTGTTGTTATTTTTACCTTAGCCTTCAAGTTTGTTTTAATCCTTTATTTGATGCCATTATAGGTCAACTTTGACAACTATGAAGCTGTCCTGTCCTTTGTACTTGTCAACAACAACCACTGGAAGTTGCTGGTTTGTAATTATTTTGTCATTGTATTATTTCTGTTAAAGCACAAGACTTACATAGTGAACCAAAAATTTTTTTGATGAAAAGTGCTTTTACTTGTTTTGTTCTCTCACAGTACATTCATGCAAAACCAGCACCGTATTCCTGGTGGATCCAGCTCAAAGCATCAAAGAGCTTGATGACTCCGAACATGCTGCCAAAAGAATACAGTAAATCAAAATTCAATAGATATTTGAAAATTCAAGTAAAAACTATATTTAAACGTAAAAAATGTGTCACATTTAGTTACATTCATACTCACAAACAGCATTGAAAGCATTTTAAACAGTCTGATACAGTCTGTGTTCAGACAGTGATATCTATAGCTGACCTGTGGCTGCCTCTTATATAAATAAATGGTCATATGGTGAATACAAACAGTATGAATTTCTGTTACATTATCTTTAGGAGCCACATAATTAGAAATGTAAAGTGTGTTAACATTATCCTTTCTCAGGGAGTACTTCAGGATGAGGAGGACACGCCACAGCATAACAGACTGGGTGGATGTTAAGTGGAAGGGAGGCGTTATGGGCCACCCACTTCAAACGGATGGATGTAGCTGTGGTGTCGTTGTTGTGAAGGTGAGCTGAAGAGATTCTGTTTTCATCCAGTTAACAAGCAGAGTTTTTAATGTGAAAGACAGTTTAATGCAAGGGCGGATTAAAAAAGCTGTCAAAAGTAGTTGTTGACCGATAAAGGTTTTTTAAAGGCCGATGCTGATCCCCATATTTAGCAGGCAGGTTGGCCAATGGACAATATACAGTATATTGCCGATATCATGTTGTTGTTTATTGTATTTTTCACAACTGACAACAATTGGATTATGACACAACATTGCTGAACTTAAATTAACAGTTAAATACTAATGTAGTATTCACTTGAACACAGAAAGTTTAATTGACAAAACAAATATCTCAAAATTCCAATAATAGGACCGGTCTATATCAATACTCAAAGGTTTTGGGAGGCATTCTAGTCAAGGGTGGATGTCTTCTATAATGTGTCTCATGTTTGTGTCTGTATCTGTATTACTATACAATAAAGAAGAAAAACCCTCCATAACATAAGTGTTGTTTGTTTAGATGGCAAAGGCAGTCATGGAGTCCTTCCCTCTGATCCCGAATGTGAATTTCGAGTGTTCGAAGAAATACATGAAACGGGAGAGGAGAGAACTGGCTCTCGAAATCCTTGAGGCATCAGGTAAATAAATATGAATATATATATATATATATGGGTGTCTGTATGTATATATATATATATGTATGTATGTATATGTATGTGTATATAGAAGCTGACATACATGTATTGTTATCTTGTTTCAGTCTTTGATGAGCACACTTATTGTGCTATGTGTGCTGCCTTAAGGCCTCCAGGATCTGGATCTCCCATCACAGACTGGGTGAGCTGTTGTGAAGAAAATGTGGAATTGTCATGTCTACATTTATGTATTCATTTATTTAACAGGGACAGTGCACATTAATTAACATTTCTGTAACTGTGCCAGAGTTAGCCAAGAGGCTATTTTTCATCTGTAGTCCCTGGATGTGAAGTAAAAACTTCTTTGCAGCAATGTTGAGCGCATCATCAAATGAGGGAAACTGGATTCACCTGTCAATACACTGATATTTATTGAGAGACAGACAATTACATACGGCCGGGAAATCATCCTAGTTTCACACTGTCCTTGTGCTCCACCAAGGTAATCTCTGAACCAAAAGACACAAAACATCTAACCAACACGAGGAGAGGCGGGCTTCCAGAAAGCCCGCGTATAATCAATAGCCGATGCGAGACAATGGTCTGCTTGTCTCAAAGAGATGCTGCCAGGTCAACCCCCCACGGACATAGGAGAAGCGTTTGACCTGTGACCTCAACATCACAGAGGAGTCTCTGACTGACTACAAGCAGATGTTTGCAGTATCACAGACTCTAAGGAACCATAAAAGACTCTATAAACAGATCAGATGAAAATATTCTCTTACAGATTCACTCTTTTTATCAATCTATTGATAACCAATTAACATTAGTCTAAGAATATTTCAGTCAATACTTAAAATCAATAGGCGTCCTCAGAGTTGGGTGGGCTCAGATACATTCATTACATTAAAAATAGAACAAGATTGAAAAACACTTCAATCACCATGATTGAACACAGTCAATCATAATAAAAATCATCTCTCTTCAGTGCTTGGCATTTTTTGTCAAAAGGCACAATAATAAACACATGGGGTACAAAATATTATAGCAAAATATATGTTTCAAAAATAAGATTTTATCATTTATCACTCAGTTAATCTCATTCATCAAACACAAATTCTAAATCAGCTTACATCTCAAAGATTTACTTCAAGGCAATTACTTATTAAAACACAATTAGAATTTAGGATTTATAATAAATCCAATTGAGGTATAAATCAGAATCATGAGAGATCCAGCTAAGATTCCTAGTTAAGGTATAAATTCACAGTGATGAATCGATCAATCTGTAATCTGTAAAGTTACAGTGTCCTCAATCTTTAACATTACTTTACGTTTACTTCATTACGCTTATTCAAGAGTAAGGCATGATATTTAATTAATTACATTACTTCAACTATCAATCATTATGTCATTTCAAAATCTGAAGGGAAAACTAACAATTCTCAAAATGTTTAACAATCTGAAGAATCAAACATTTTATTGTATAACGACCTGAAAAGGAAAAAATCAAAACATCTGTTCTTTATTCAGAGCATCAACTGAGATCAATATCAAAACATCTGTTCTTACCTGGTAATGATTAAGGATAGTAACATTGTCTGTTATAATATTAGAAATATCTTATTGTTCAATACCTTATAAATCTGAAAATATCAATTAATTAATTAGTTTAGTGTGAAAGTGTAATCTGATAAAATATATTTATCACCACTATTTAACACATATCTGTTCATTGGGAATACAAAAACAATCATTAATTGTACATCTGTAATCATCTGTCATTCAATTCAAATGTTATCTTTGTACGAGAGCAAGAAGACATGTTCCTCCTCTCTTTATGACACAGAATGTCTGGTGTGTAAAGGCATCCTGATACTGTAGATTAGCACTGAGGTGCTGATTGGCTCAAAACTCTCTTCATCAGAGCGCCATAACTCAATTATCTGTAGATTAGCACTGAGGTGCTGATTGGCTCAAAACTCTTCTTCATCAGAGCGCCATATCTCAATCCCCCCCAATTGCTCTGCTTTTGTGGCTCAATTCAGTGAGCACTTTATGATCTCCCAGTGAAACAGAGGCTCATCTGCTGTATTCCTTCTGCTATCTGCTTGAGAGCAGTGCACCTGCCTATTCCAAGTGGCACATCCAGATGCCCCCCCCGTGATGGGAGAGGTTATGAAAACATCTGCTCCTCCAATGAAACATGAACCTTGTATGAAGCCTCTGAAGCCATCGCTCGTCCTGCAGAGTTGTCTGCCTGAGCCCACCGAGCACAAAGATGAAGAAGCATCCCATCTCATCAGAAAGTTGAAGATTAGAATCCTCTCATCTCGAACGACCTCCTTGCCCGTGGATAAGTTGCTCTCTGCAGCCGCAGAGTGTGATCCTCTCTCTCTGACCCTTGGCCTTCAGAGCTGTCCTAGTTATTGGGTTAACACTTGATAGGGATGTTTTCCTGAGTGCAGACAACTCAAGGTAATGGATTAGCACATTATCATTCAATTACAAAAATAGGATAGGCCCCCTCAGAATGATTTGGGAGCCTTCCTGAGACATGCACATTATAAATGTAAGGTTTGTGTTAGTCATTTAACATGCAAGAATCATATACTCATCAGTCCAAAGCAGAGAAATGTTAGTATGAAGTTAAATGTGAGCTAGTCCCTGTGGAATAACCCTTTCTCAATGATTATAGATGTTATATTAATTCACCATTTACCGTTTGATCAAGGATTAGTTTATCAGAAGTACATTTCCTCTTCCATAAAACATAGGTTTGAGAAATGAATGTTCCCAATATGAAATCAATTGCTCAATTTCTCAATATAATTGACTCTTTCCCTCCCTTTTCTTACATATTGTCACATATGAAATAATAACTCAGGAGTCTATCTAAGCATGGTATTGTCTATATAAGCTATTAATCGAGAAAACTCAGAGTCAGTATGCAACTCGCAAATATCTCTTCCTCCTTCCTATCCCTCTTTACTCACTTTCCCCATCTCTTTCTCTCTCTTATTTCTGTTAGATATGAAGGAAAAAACATACAAGTCCATGTAAGCATCTGAGTTACCACCGTTACCAAACGGTGTGCCGCGGCACACTGGTGTAAATGAGTGTGTTGCTGCTTTGATGAAGCCTAATTTGATAAAGTTTCAAATTAATTTCGGAAATATTTCGTAATATAGTTGTCTTTGTCACATTTTATTTGGCATTAGTAAATAATTATGCACATTTACAGATACTTTACATAATATGAGTGATAACACGTGTTATAAGGGCTATCTTTTCACAATAGGTGTGCCTTGAGATTATTTTTTTTTTACTTGTCCTTTGGTGTGCCTTGGGCACAACAAAATTTGGGAACCACTGGCATAAATGATAGTGGGCGTCTGAGGGTGTCATTACTGAGAAATGTCAAAGAAATTCAAAACCTTACATTTTAAAACAGGTTTGCATTCCTCCACTTAAGGTGACGTTATCATTGGAAACAATAAAACCGAACTATTTTGATGTAGAATTTATAAATTGAATCGTTAGAGCAGAACAAAATGGTTGTATTGTAGCCTGAGTTCCGTGCAGCCCTAGTTTCAACAGGTGTAAACATGGTCCATATAATGTGAATACATGCAGAAGTAGACAGTAAGAGGCCCCTGACAGGCCTATTTGTTAAAATAGTAGGGGCTCTTCACTCTGCATAGCAGTATGAATAGCCTTAAAAAACAAACAACCCACTCCGTGGTAACGAGAGTCATATTTTCTGACCCATATGCCCTAAGTGAAGCCGTTAGTCTCATCTAACTGACCCAAGGGTTGGTGCTGGTGTGACAGTTCCAAGTGTTCAGAGCAGACTTCTAGCTTCCGGTTCATGGCTCGGTGGGGGGGAGCAGACCCACGTGAGACAGTGTCAATGGCTGTATTGTTCAGTGTGAGGGAGCGTCATTCTCTCTGGGAGCAGGAAATGGTGTCCATTCTCGGACCAAACCATTAATGTCATGTAGAGCAGCCATAGCATCTCTGTGACTGCACTCAGCTGGACTGTAGCAGGGTAGAACTGGGTGACTCTTAGTGAAGCTGTCCAACGCCATTAGACAAAATGGAACCACGTGCTAACAAAAAGGACACAGGGTCATCAAGTCTCTCTTTACCATTGGCCTAATCATAAACAAATTAGTGGGAAAAATGTGGAACACTAATCCATCATGTGGAATGTTGAGTTAATTTAAATAATTACTTATGGGTTGAAATCAAATTAACATTAACATTAGAACCAAAGTCAGTTAACAAATTGGACTTGCACAGATCAGTAATCAATACACCATTTTTCCAGCTCCGTGATGAAAACGATAACAGGCAGGGATGCAAACTTGTCATCAATAAAATATAATTGGGGTATGGACAGGGTTGCTAACTTTGGGTACCTGGCTGGAGTGAGATTCTGATATCATGGGTTTAATTACACACATGCGCACGAAGCGACTGCTATCGTGTCCGTAGCGGGACCTTAGCATATACTTAGGATATATATATATAATATATATATACAAATACACAATATTGGACACAGACTATAAAGGGCACACAGTTTCATTAAATAATGAAAGTCAAACACATGTTTGTTTCCACTGTTTTATTGTGTGCCTGTCGCGATAAGCAACTTATTGACTTATCGGCTCCCGAGTATTTGTGTTAGATAATCTATGGTAGGGCTAACCCATACAGTGGTGGGGCTCAAATCAGTATTTGAAATGTAATTACATACACGCTATATCGCCCCCTTGTCAGTGAAACGCACGCGTGAGGTTTAGAATATTTCCCTGTCTCAATCCAAATTGAACTGTATGAAATTAAAATAAAAATAAAAACATTTGTCTTGTAGTAAATAAAAAGCGACCTGGAGCCAATCCTGCCATTTCCTCACAAGTGAAAGAGTTCACATGCTGAAAACCCACCCCCGCAGGGGGTCTGGGGGATTCTCCCCCAGGAGATTTTTGAAATACTAACATAAAATACGCATTCTCTCTTGAGATGAAAAAAATAATCCATCTATTACTGCACGACATATTTAAATGAAGCTGAACCTGCTGCTCCTCCCATAGGGAAGAGACTGTGTGAATTACTTCGAATTACTTTGAAATTACCCCATTGTTCTTTGTGTCAAAATGGAAGGTTTCTGGCTAACGTTAGCTTAGGGTACTCAGATCTTGTTCTTGAGTACAAGTAGAAGTACCAGAGTGTAGGAATACTAGTTACAGTAAAAGTACTGCATTCAAAATGTTACTCAAGTAAAAGTATAAAAGTATTGTCATCAAAATATAGTGAAAATAGCGACAGTAAAAGTAGTCGTTGTGCAGATTGGTTTATTTCAGAATAATATATATGATATGTTTTATAATGATTGATCATTAAAGTGTTCTCAAAGCTGGTAAAGGTGCAGCTAGTTTGAATGACTTTGTATACTGCAGGGTAGCTGGTGGATTTACTCCAGGTGGAACTAAAATCTGATTCAACACTTGGTTATATTTCACATCATTCATCCACATCTGTAAAGTAACTAAAGGTATTAAATACATGTAGTGGAGTAAAAGTACACCATGTACCACTGAACTGTAGTGGAGTAGAAAAATAAAGCAGCAAAACATTTTAGATACTCAAATAAAGTACCAGTATCTCAAAATTGTGCCCAAGTATAGGACTTGTGGAGTTTATGAACTTAGTTACTTTACACCAGTGGCTATACAGATAGAAAGACTAAGCCTTGCACAGAGGCAAGAAAAGACATTTTCAAAATGCTCAAAAGTTCTGCCAAAAAAAAGAACTGACTGCTGAAATTAGATCTTCCTTTGTGCTCAAGCTCATAAAACCCCCAAGGCAGTGCTGTGGTCTGCTTCAAATTATCTTCTCCTTCCAGAGGTCACGCCTGTCTCTGACCTCGTGTCTTGCGTTTTATTTTATTTTCTTCTTCTGCAGCACCAAGCAGAGTAGAGAAAAGGAGGGGATTTTGACTAGAAATAATTTCAAACAGTTAAATAAAGAATGTTGAACTATATTTAAAACTGTAATTGAACTTCAACTCATATCCATTATCTGATTCCAGTGGCCAGTTGGAAACAGATAATGACAAAGTTTTCATTTGCATCAATCGTGCAAAAAGGTTCAATCACCATTGTGTCTAAGTCTTGTCTTATCTGCTTTGTTTCGGAATGTGTTCAATACATTAGGTTATTTTATTTTCATTATTACCATACAATACATAGATTAAGAATAAATGAAACAAATAATACAACATTGACCTATTTGAGCAGACAGATGACCCGCAGTGATGCCTCTGAGGTTCCCGGGTGTAAAACAGAGGCTTTTTTGCTATTTATTTTCCTTTTGCGGAAATTTAGATTCATTTTACCTTGGCTGTGGACTGATTAATTATTAGTTGTTAAAAAACATGCACAAGACGGCATATACAAACAAACACGAAACAATTATACAAACAAACATGAACCCGCAACAAATATCAGGTGACAGCTAAACTCATCCAGTTTAATTTTAATCCGAATTAGGGAAACTTCAGCGGGGGTAGGGAAATATCAGTACTTATTTTTACTTATTGTTTTTTTTTTTTTTTTATTTATTTATTATTTTTTTTTAAACAAAATCCAATTCAATAATCCGTAAGTTTATTAAACACAGTGTGAATGTAATATTCTGCCACCACCCTTCCCATTTAATAGCTCAATTTAGTTCTTGAGCTTATGGTGTGATTAACAGAAAATACAAGTCTGTGTTGTTAAACATTAATTCAGTTGATGAGCAATAAACTACCTTATTCTCAATCAAAACCACTATGCAAATGTAGTGGTAAAACTGCCTCAAAACCGACCGAGAGCAGAGATATTAATTAATTTAATTAATTCTAAGAACGGAATCTGCTGAAGGTAATAACCACATTATTCTCAATCAACAACCACTATGCTAATTTAGTGGTGCTCTGCCCTCCCCGATCCGGAGAGGCAGAGACTTTTAATGAATTCAGTACCCTTTATTTTAACAACAGCCAAATTCAACAACCCCTCAGTTTATGAACACAGCGTGACGTAATATTTCGTATCACGTGTCCCGTTAATAAGAGTTCTGTTTAGTTCCAAAACTAATAATGGTGCGATTTATTTAAAAGAATACGACATATGCTTTGTTTTCGTGTGCTGCTCCCCACAGGGGGGGGGGGGGGGGGGGTGGGGGGCTATTACCCACACCCTCTTCCTGCAGCAGCAACGGGTGATTTCGAGGCGAGTTGATTTAACAATAGTTAAAACCGTTCCGAAATCTCCAGAATTCGGCGATTCGTTTCAGTACAAATCTTTACATTGCTTTTAAACCGAAGTTCCACATTACTGATGCCCTCTTTAAGGTCTCTCCGAATGTTTGCCGTGCACACACACAGAGGAAACCAAAAATATTGCATCTATCTGTTCCACAGGTAATTTTATACCGTCAATCACAGAGTCTGGCGAGGCAATGTCAAAATATAGATTTGAAATTACACTCACCAGCTCGACGATTTGTTGGTAACCGTTCGCGACGCCAATTGTGAAGTAAAAACTTCTTTGCAGCAATGTTGAGCGCATCATCAAATGAGGGAAACTGGATTCACCTGTCAATACACTGATTTTTATTGAGAGACAGACAATTACATACGGCCGGGAAATCATCCTAGTTTCACACTGTCCTTGTGCTCCACCAAGGTAATCTCTGAACCAAAAGACACAAAACATCTAACCAACACGAGGAGAGGCGGGCTTCCAGAAAGCCCGCGTATAATCAATAGCCGATGCGAGACAATGGTCTGCTTGTCTCAAAGAGATGCTGCCAGGTCAACCCCCCACGGACATAGGAGAAGCGTTTGACCTGTGACCTCAACCTACAGAGAAGTCTCTGACTGACTACAAGCAGATGTTTGCAGTATCACAGACTCTAAGGAACCATAAAAGACTCTATAAACAGATCAGATGAAAATATTCTCTTACACTGGACAGATTCAAAAGTCAACCTAAAACACATTTAATTTTAAACAACTAAATACAATACATTTAAAACATGCAACACACATTAATGGAATACTTAAATTAAAAAAATGATTAGTAAAACATGTGTCCTGTGTAGCCTTGTTTGTATTACTTTCTGATCATTAATCACTGGGTCACATGACAAATTTTTCCATCAAAATATTAATATAAAATATTTAGAGTGTTAAAATACAATAAAAAGAGGTGTGTCCTATTCAGCCAGTGTAGTTCTTTGACCCAACATTGATTTTGAGCGAATCGGTCACATGACCTGGGGCCTCATTTATAAAGGGATATACGCTCAAAAGATGGCGTACGCCAGTTTCTACGCAATGTTTGCGATTTATAAAATACTAACTTGACGGGAAAATGTGCGGTCCTCCACACAAACTCTAACCCATGCGTACGCACTAAGCACAACAACGGGAGAGACGAGAAACTGCGACACCGTTGGCAGAAGGAAGAATGGAGAGAAATATGTGGAAATAATACCATAAATAAAATGTTACCTCTCATTTATCATATATGAAGAATTCATTTTCAAACATTGATTAAAGCCAATCTTAAAATGATTAAACAAACGCCTGTTTGAGACTCCTCAGTGCACACAAGAACATAACTTGGAGAAATAAATAAATACGGATATGTTATTTAAAACCACCTCGAATATGTTGTGTTAATGTTATGAAATGTTTTCTCATAAATGATGCGGTTTTGCATTTCTATAGGTTGTACGAGCATGGTTTTATATACTACCATGTTTAATCATGTTTTATGCCGTTTGCTAAGACTTGATAAGTCGCTCATAAAACACAGGAGGTATGGAAACTAAGAACACCGTATGTGGTCAATTGTACAGCTAATATAACACAACACATTAGTTGTATTTCCTTTAACTGGTGGATATAGAGTTGCTGCAGTGGAGACGCTGCGCACAGCTGATCGACAGCTGGGACACAAACCACCAAATACGAAAACATAATTCAGATCCAGTCGTCATGACTCCACACCGGAGGGATTCCCCGATCATTTCTTACAGTTTCTCATCAAGGGGTGTCTCCTGTCCCCGGTACAAACACACTGCCTGAGGAAGGCTATGTGTATTTATTTCGTCATTAACCTTTTTCGGACCACTTATTTATTTATTTTGGTGACGATCCGACCTCCATGCTGCTACTCTGGTTCAAACTGCATCCACCAAACAATATGATTTATCTCGACCTCCCCAAAAGAACCAAAATCTGACACGGTGTGAGATATCTTTTTTAGCTGTTCTGTCGTCATTTCCTGCGATCTTCTTCATAAAGTCAGTCAGAATGAATGAATGAATGGGCGTTTCTTTGACTATTTATAGGCAAATATGGGCGTTACGTGAAGCCCGCAAAAGCTGCACCGCATTTCGAGTTGATTGTGATTTATAAAGGGAAACCGGCGTAGGAAGTGCTGTACGCACTTTCCTCGCCGGTACGCAATGTTTGGTGAATCGGAAAATGTCGGAACATTTCTGTACCTATTTTTTGGATTTCTACTACGTAAGCAACCTTCCCACGTGAATCCTACGCATGGCGTTATAAATGAGGCCCCTGGAAGGTATTGAAGAAATAAGCTCATTTTTCCATCAAAATATTAATATAAAAATATTTAGAGTGTTAAAATGCAATAAAAAGAGGTGTGTCCTATTCAGCCAGTGTAGTTATTTGACCCAGCACTGATTTTGAGTGAATCGGTCACATGACCTGGAAGTTATTGAAGAAATAAGCAAATGTTTCCATCAAAAATATTAATACAACGTATTTAAAGTATTAAAATGCAAAAAAAGAGGTGTGTTCAATAAATGTATGCTCTAGAGTGAATTTGCTTCACATTCACACGATCGAGAAGCTGTCGATTTATTAAAAAGAACATTTTTCTTGTCTAATTGTAAAAGTAATTTGTTGATGGTCCCTAAGTGAAAGCCTCGTTTCGCGGAGAAGATCTCCCCGTTAAACTGACGCTGCTGGCGGGTCCGCGAATGTCCGTCGAATATCCAACCTAAAACTAAATTCACCGCGGTCTGAGGAACCACCAGACCATCCTTCGATGAAATTCTCAGACACTCGCCCCGCCCCCTTACTGTGTATCGCTCACTGATTGGACGAGGCAGCGCATGCACTGATCTGATGCTTCTTGACATGAGAGCAGTTTCCCAGCGGAGTGAAGAAACACATGAACCTCACGGGAGTCACTCCTTAGTTTTATACCGTGTTTTGTTTCAATTCATGTATCATTTAGTTACAAATATGTGATATATCTGAACAACAAAGTGGTCAAAAATCATTTAATTCATTTTTTGGAAACATTTTCATGATCGCTTTTTTCGTTTTACATTTTCATTTATTGTCATTTCCATTCAGTCAGTCATTAAGTGCTATTACAATGTTAATGTGCTACATATCCACACAAACAAACAAAGTGTGCAATCCAATGAATGTTAATCTAACTGGGTTTTGATAGATAACATATATCTTTTTCTTCTCTCAATTATTTTATTTCTATTGTGCACTCTAATCAATATTAATCTAACTATTGTTCGTTTATACATTTTAAGAATGGCGTTTATCTTTTTTGAGAATGAGTTCTTATTTTATTTAATGTATTTGGGTCTGCAACAGATGATACAAATGTTTGTAACAGAGGCGGGGGTGTGTGTGGAAATAACGGGGACAGAGCTGCTGTCAGACAACCCAGTCTCACGGCATTTCGTGTTCACCAACACGATTTTTAATCTATTGATTCGTGTTCACCAACACGATTTGCCCCTTTTTTTCGTGTTGCACAGCACGATTTTAAAAGCAATGTATTTCTACTGCCTGCAGCACGTCTTTTTCTCCGGTCGGGTCGAGGAAGACCGGAAGCCGTGTGGTTAATAAAAACATGTTCTTACTCAATATCAAGCCACAGTTATTGCTTTTATTTGAAATCGTATAATTTCGGACTTTTGTTGCCATCTGTGAGGAAAATAAATGGGGCTCAGAGCCTCAGAATACTGAAATCTTTATTTTTAAATATTTTTTTCCTTCTAATTCGATATTCTTTTCAAAATAACACACTGTTATTTACTCACCAATAATACACAATTATCCTTGCTTTTATTTATTGGTTTAATTCCATAATCTTGGACTTTTTTGGCGTCCGTCAGGAACTGAATTTCAAAATAAAAATAACCGGAAACAGACGTAGGCCTATAAGGGACATTTCGAGCATCATTGCGATTGTCAACATTTCTGAGTTTAGGATGGCCGAAGACACTACACTACCCATAATCCCCAGCTATCATTTAGGACTACAGTCCCCGTAAGTTTACGCAGAGCGTCAAACAGCTGTGTGAAATGGAACGAAACCACGCCAGACTATCCAAAACTGGAATCGAACGCCCCCCCAGAACTACACATGCTGGCTATTGTGTTTCGCAAAATGTTCTATGCGACGTCTCTACTGAACGTTTTCGTTTTCCCCACAATTAGAAGTTGCCAGTGAATGGAAACGAGTAATAAAGTATATTCATTACTCGTTATTCTCTACTAATAGTTAATTAAAGACTGTATATTATGGCTATTTTGCACATCCCTTTCAAGATTTTCAAAGGTGTATTGACATATCATATACACAACTACGGTGTAGTTATGCAATGAATGAAACACTTGGGTCACAGGTTCCTCAACAGTGCATTACAAGACATCTATCAATATGTGTGTACCTCCACCATTAAACTGTCATATTCTGCACATTTCTTATTCTATCTACATAAGAGTATAATTCATATGTATAATATCAGTTAAAATAAGTGCTTCAACATAGTTAACATTGCAGGAAAGCAATATATTAGACGTTAAGTACTTTGTCAGGCTTAATATTTATCTGTAGATAGATACCCCCAAAGTTTTTTTCTTATTTAAAAGAAGACCTTAATCTGTTATTTAATGTTTAAATAAAGGTTAATTCGTTTTTCTGTTTTGCACCTCCTCCTATTAATATCTTTGTACATTCTGCACTAAACTGTTTTATTGTAGAGATCACTTATAGTATCTTCTTGATTTTTTATATTCTATATTTATACTTTCCCCCTATGAAAGTATGTACTCTTAATATTTGTTTAATCAAATAAAACACAATAATTCAATAACGTGCTTTAACCACTAGGCGGTGCACACAAGGTACACACAGCCATAATAACTTTGTATTATTAGTGTAGGACACTTTTGTTTTCGTACAACATCTGAAAATGTGTAGTTTTATGCATGCTTTCACATAATTTTACAGCATATTGCTATACTATTTCAGACTCAGTATTTACATTCTTACATTCAAACTACAGTCCTTTTATATCAGCTGTGCACCGTTATGGTGTAAATATAACCTATCTGTGAATTAGATCAAATGTAAAAGTCAGCCGAATTAGTGTTGATACTGCAAGGAGACGTATTGTGTGAAGAGAAATTGAAGATGTTGTTTAATTGTTGAATATATTTATGATCCACGTCAAGTATTCAGTTTCGGCGGCATTTTCTCAGTTTTTCCAAAGGTCTTCTCATCAATAAAGAACTACGGCAGATCTGTAATATACAATGCAGCCGAACCGTGTATTATAATGCCGTTATGTGATGACTTTCAAAGAGAAAAGCAAGAGCGCTCGGAATTAAGTATTATTTTAAAATGTTTTCCGGATTTCATATCATATAAACACCAAATCCCAGCATGCATTGCGGCTAAAACATCCAATAAGTGAGTTTAAAACATAGACTGTATATATAAATGGACGTAGGGTCCGTGACGTCACCCATAGGATTCTGCAGAGTTGCCGTGAAGCCCTTAGTAGGCGGAGTCGGCCACTAACGGCTCGACAGTGACGCCAGAGTTCAACTCCCGCCTTCTCCAGCCTGCTCCAAATAAGGGCAAAGAGGCGGAGCCGAGGCGGGACCTGCTGCCACCGAGCTGGAAGTTCCAGAGCTAGCTGAAGCTACCAAGCTAAGCTAACATGCTCCCCCATCTGCACGCTGCCGTCGCATTTTACGTTTCTAAGGTAAGCGGACATGAAACTATTCAGCAAAACTATAAATAATAATCTAAGTTATTGAGCTTTTAGCATAATACTTCGGAATCTTAAAACCCCTTAACGTTTGTATGCAATTGTACTAAATTCAACACTGGAATCAAGCAAATATTAATATATTTGCATGACATTAGTTATTTATATTTTGATATCACTTAACTATACGTTTAATACATTTAAGTCAAGCTAAGGTACATGTGATGGTAGCTAGTTAGTGCTCTTACCTGTGAGGCCTTCTCCAAACAGCATAATAACCAGACTATCATTAAAACTAAGTACCAGTTCTAGATCCTTGACTTTAGACAAACAATTCAAAAGACAAAATGTATTTAAAGACCAATCTTTATTTGAATGTGCCTCTTAACCTGAGATATTAGTTATACAGTAATAGTAGCCTATTGACAATCTAAAAAAACTGAGCAACTCAACAGTCAACTTTATGTTTCTTATTGTCTAAAGCATTTATTATTTTCATTTTCCCAATCTCATATTCAGTGTGGACGGATTGAGACAGCATGGTGTCCAGAGAGCTGCAGAGACTTCAGGGAGAAACCTCCGTGTGATGGACGTCCTGTCTGTTGGTTTGGAGAGGACTGAGGGTCTTTCCTCTGCGAGGAGGACCAGGGCTGATGGAGGAGCCCATGCTGGGCAAAGCTGATACCAACTGCACAGGCCTAGTCTGTCACTTTATTTGACTAAATGTGTTTAATACATTTAATAGGTTTACACCTTCTGTCCATGTGCTTTTTATTTAAAACATTTGATTAACTTTTGGTTCACATTTCAATAAATTGTATTTGTATTTGCTCTCCTTTTGTCCATTATTCTTACTGAAAATGTTAGATTACACATTCACATCTGACTGAAGATTGGCCCCATTTATTTGTGACGTTGCAAAACAAGGTACATGTTGTGAAGCTCATAAAGTGAGGCAAATATAAATAATCAGCTGATGGAGTGTCGATGTGGAAATAGCTGCATTCGATCAGCTGACTGTTTTCACAATAAAAGTAGTTTCTTAGTGAATGTCCTGTACTGGTCTTAAAATCTCATAACATCAGCTTTTAATGTTCCTCTTGGATGTTCTTCTTGACCCTCAGAGAAGGAGAAAATGTCCTGTCTTTCAGGCATGTCCTTTCCTAACAAAAATGACAGGAAACATAAAACATTATTGCAGAACAAGTGTGTTATTTATGAAAGCGGTGTGTTTGTGTGTTTAGGGGCTGTAGATATAATTATTTTGTAATTGTAATGTTTTTTTTTTATTTCAACAATGAGCTACAAAGACAATCAGATTATGAATGAACAGTATGAAGTTCATCAACATTGAAATATATGTTATTATCAAAATAATATTTAACTGTTATCAAAACGTAGTGCAACTGTAGAAGCTTGCTCTGTTGTCTCACTGAAACAATAACTTTTACCACGTTTTTTACAGACAATATTGAGAGATAAATAGTAGCAGTTCTCACTATGTGTTAAATATCTTTGCCTTCAATACATCAAATTAGAAAGCTGACAAAGTCATATTGCTTGTTATCATCTAAATGTAACTTTTTGCATGGAAAAAACCCTCAACTTAACTGATGTGTAGGTGATCTAGTATTTAGTATTGTTTAATGGAATGTATATCAGTGTATTCAAGTCAATACTTCATTCATTTAAACCAGTGGTTCTCAAAGTGTGGGGCGTGCCAGGGGGGGCGCGAAAGACCAGGAGGAAAAATGGTTATATAAAAAAAAAAAAAAGATTAAAAAAAAAAGAAAAATCATAATTTGAAAAATTATTGATTCGAAAATAATATGATACAGTACAGTACTATTACGTCTGGGTCTCTGTGTGTGTGGAACGAGCCATTTTGTGTGCGCGCGAGAGAGAGAGAGAGCGCACCGGTACCGGAGATCGTTGTTCTTAGTTTCTGGTGCTAGCGAGCTACGCTAACGGATATAAGGAGTTTTTTCAACAACAAGGTGGAGGAGAGTCCTCTCCTGTCAGACTGAGAGACTCAGTGAGCTAAAGGACTCTGTCAGTGTTATCTCAGTGGTCTCAAACGTTTTGGTCACCATTAATGTAAACTATTATTTCCGAGGCACACGTTTATATGATCCTTATAGTTATACAAAAATAAGAGAATAAATGAAAAACAGGTATGAAATACTATATGATATTAAAAAAAGAATAAAGTTTAAAAGAGTGATTTGTAAAATATCCATAAAGAAAAAGTACATCTGTTTACAGTTCTGTTTCATATGGGTGTTGAGAGGTATCCATAGATCTCTTCATTTTGCTCTCAATGTGTCCACACACCACCTATAAAAATAGCACTTTACCCCTGCTTACACCTATATGCCGTGAGCTGATTATCGAGCCTTCGTTGTAACAGTTGCGGGTACACTGTGTATGTGCGTGTGGAGAGTGTTGCAGTAGAAAATTCCACTGTAGCGACCGGTACATTAATGGGAAACCCTAAATGTTTGAGCACCCTCTATGAAACGTCAAGCTACCCCACAGCACCCCCAAAAGAAGTCTCTGGCGCCGCCACTGAGCCTGACTATGTGTGTTGGGGGGCCCGACTTTTTTTTTTTTCTCCAAAGGGGGGGCCTGACAGAAAAAGTTTGAGAACCACTGATTTAAACCAATATCTTTCTTGATTCTTTGTACAGTATGAAAAAAGAGTCTTTGTACCTGTGCTGAAGTTCACTGCTGTGAGGAGTCCAGTTATGTCTCTCACTCTCTGGTCCAGCCTGTCTGCATCACCTGGACACCTTAAACAAACAGATATATATGTAAAGTACCATGTGTACAAACAATATAACTGATTCTCTTCTGTTGAACATGTTGGATTGTGTATTGTCCGAGTCAGGGGCCTTTTTATTTTACTGTAATTTTGGAAGTTGTGTTACCAATGCCTACTGTTTATTTGATACCCATTTGGTAATGAAATTAATAAAAACAACAAGGTTTGGGTTTCTTCTTCAGATGACTGTGACGTTAACGTGTAAGCTCAATAATGAACTCCAGCTCAACCAACCATATTGTAATATCTAAGTAATCATCTTGAAATATGACATTAATAATTGTAATATACACACATCTTATTGTGAGGTTGATTTCACATACACTACTTCGACATTAGCTTCAATCAATCAATCAATGTTTATTTATATAGCCCAATATCACAAATGTTACATTTGTCTCAGTGGACTTTACAGTTTGTACAAAATATCAGTATGACAATACGACACCCTCTGTCCTTAGACCCTCACATCATACAAGGAAAAACTTCCGAAGAAAACCCACAGTTTAAAGGGAAAAATGGGAGAAACCTCAGGGAGAGCAACAGAGGAGGGATCCCTCTCCCAGGACGGACAGATGTGCAATAGATGCCGTGTGTAAATTGAAAAGATAATACATTTGCAACATAGGTAGTCCAAATGTTTGGAAATGCATGTGTGTATAATAGGAAGATGAATCCACGAGGATATCCATCCAGGACCTATGATCCAGGACCACAGCCACGACTCAAGATCCAGGACAGAGGAGCGCAGGATCATCCATGACTCCGGATCCCGGCGTATACAGACACCAAAAAGAAAGACATTTGGGGAAGCTGGGTTAATCGGAACATGAGAGTACACAGGTATAGACAGAGAGAAGGAAGAAGTAAGATGTCCCCCGACAAACTAAGCCTATATCAGCAAAACTAGGGGCTGAATCTAATCAGCCCTAACTATAAGCTTTATCAAAAAGGAAGGTCTTAAGCGCACTCTTAAAAACGGATAGGGTGTCTGCCGCCCGAACACAAACTGGAAGCTGATTCCACAAATGTGGAGCTTGATAAGAAAAGGCTCTGGCTCCCATTGTACTTTTAGAGACTCTAGGAACAACCAACAACCCTGCATTCTTGGAACGCAATGCCCTAGTAGGACAGTAGGGTATAATGAGTTCTTTAAGGTAAGATGGCGCCTGCCCATTAAGGGCTTTGTAGGCGAGAAGAAGAATTTTAAATTCTATCCTGTGTTCTATAGGGAGCCAGTGTAAGGCAGCCAGAACAGGAGTAATGTGGTCCCTTTTCCTAACTCTGGTTAGTACACGAGCTGCAGCATTTTGAATCAGCTGAAGCGACTTGACTGACTTCTTGGTACACCCTGATAATAAAGAGTTACAATAATCCAGCCTTGAAGTAACAAATGCATGGACTAGTTTCTCTGCATCGTTTTGAGGCAAGATATGCCTGATTTTTGCAATGTTACGTAGATGGAAGTAGGCGGTCCTTGAAATTGATTTTATGTGGGCGTTAAAGGATAAATCCTGATCAAATATAACACCAAGATTCCTTACAGTCTCACTGGAGGCCAAATTAATGCCATCCATGGTTAATATATCCTTAGATAATTTGTTTCGTAGATTCTTCGGGCCAAGTACAATAACTTCAGTTTTGGTCGTGTTTAACATCAAAAAGTTTAAGGTCATCCACGTTTTTAAGTCCTTAAGGCAGTCTTGAATTTTATTTAGATGATTAATTTCATCAGGCTTGATTGATAAATATAGTTGAGTATCATCCGCATAACAATGAAAATGTACAGAATGATTCCTTATAATATTGCCTAACGGAAGCATATATAATGTGAACAAAATAGGTCCGAGCACTGAGCCCTGTGGCACTCCATGGCTAACTTTGGTTTGCGTGGAAGATTCATCATTGACACGTACAAACTGAGAGCGTTCAGATAGATAGGACCTAAACCAGTCTAAAGCAGTTCCCTGTATGTCAACTAAGTGCTCTAGTCTTTGCAATAGGATATCATGGTCGATAGTATCAAATGCAGCACTGAGATCGAGCAAAACAAGAATAGAGACACGTCCCTTGTCAGAGGCTATTAGAATGTAATTTGTGACTTTAACCAGAGCTGTCTCTGTGCTATGATGTGTTCTAAAGCCAGACTGAAAATCTTCAAATAAATCATTGTTTTTTAAGTAATCACACAACTGTTTTGCGACCGCTTTCTCAATAATTTTTGAGAGGAACGGAAGATTGGAAATAGGTCTATAATTGGCTAAAACCTCTGGATCGAGGTTGTGCTTTTTAAGAAGCGGTTTTATCACTGCTACTTTGAATGATTGTGGAACATAGCCTGATAATAAAGACATATTCATAATATTTAATAAATAAGTGCTAATTAATGGAAAAACTTCCTTCAACAGCTTAGTTGGAATTGGGTCTAACATACACGTTGATGGTTTAGAAGAGAGAATCATTGAATTGTCTACATACTTGAGCATAGCCAATTTAAATTAACCTTAGATGCATACAGTTCTACCTACATAATAAAATATCTCTAAGTTACAATCAATCAATCAATCAATCAATGTTTATTTATATAGCCCAATATCACAAATGTTACATTTGTCTCAGTGGACTTTACAGTGTGTACAGAATATCAGTATGACAATACGACACCCTCTGTCCTTAGACCCTCACATCGTACAAGGAAAAACTTCCAGAGAAAACCCACAGTTTAAAGGGAAAAATGGGAGAAACCTCAGGGAGAGCAACAGAGGAGGGATCCCTCTCCCAGGACGGACAGACGTGCAATAGATGCCGTGTGTAAATTGAAAAGATAATACATTTGCAACATAGGTAGTCCAAATGTTTGGAAATGCATGTGTGTATAATAGGAAGATGAATCCACAAGGATATCCATCCAGGACTTATGATCCAGGACCACAGCCACGACTCAAGATCCAGGGCTCGCGATCCAGGACACAGGCCCGCAGCAACAGGATCATCCATGACTCCGGATCCCGGCGTATATATGGCGCGTTTCCACTGCAGCGGGGTAGCCCCGTTTAAGCGTCCCTAAGCGTCCTCGCTCTGGCCTCGGGCTGCCTCGCTGGCCGGCCCAGGCCGTGGCGCATTTCCATTACAGTTTAGGACCTGGGGTAGCAACGCAGTGTAGGCGGGGCGATCAGCTTTGTTTTTGTTCACATTTCTCGTTGTTCCGTCGAGCTCCCGCTGGATTTTATCATCCCCAATGAGATGAAGGAACGTCGTCACCTCCTCGGTCGACCACGGTGTGCTTTTCTTAGAAGTAGCCATTTTTGTAGCTCCTCCGTTTACAAAATGCTGTGTATAAAAATGCTGCAAGCTTGCTTCTAGATATATATGCGACGCTAGGGATGAACTCGCACGCAATCTTGTGACGATTCTCTCTGACCAATCAGCAGTCGAGAGTGTTGACGTCACTAGTTCAGCCCTGGCCCTGGTCTGAGGGAACCACGATTTTATGAGGCCGGAAAAAGAGGGAAAAAGTACCCGCTGGCCGGTACTAGGCTATATGGAAACGCCACCAAAAACCGGCCTGGCCGCTTGAGGATGGTTAAGGACGCTTAAACGGGGCTACCCGCTGCAGTGGAAACGCGCCAATAGACACCAAAAAGAAAGACATTTGGGGAAGCTGGGTTAATCGGAACATTTGAGTACACAGGTATAGACAGAGAGAAGGAAGAAGTAAGATGTCCCCCGACAAACTAAGCCTATATCAGCAAAACTAGGGGCTGAATCTAATCAGCCCTAACTATAAGCTTTATCAAAAAGGAAGGTCTTAAGCGCACTCTTAAAAACGGATAGGGTGTCTGCCGCCCGAACACAAACTGGAAGCTGATTCCACAAATGTGGAGCTTGATAAGAAAAGGCTCTGGCTCCCATTGTACTTTTAGAGACTCTAGGAACAACCAACAACCCTGCATTCTTGCAACGCAATGCCCTAGTAGGACAGTAGGGTATAATGAGTTCTTTAAGGTAAGATGGCGCCTGCCCATTAAGGGCTTTGTAGGCGAGAAGAAGAATTTTAAATTCTATCCTGTGTTCTATAGGGAGCCAGTGTAAGGCTTCAGCTGATTCAAAATGCTGCGGCTCGTGTACTAACCAGAGTTAGGAAAAGGGACCACATTACGCTAAAACCTCTGGATCGAGGTTGTGCTTTTTAAGAAGCGGTTTTATCACTGCTACTTTGAATGATTGTGGAACATAGCCTGATAATAAAGACATATTCATAATATTTAATAAATAAGTCTAACATACACGTTGATGGTTTAGAAGAGAGAATCATTGAATTTAATTGTTCAAGGTTTATGGCTGAAAAGCATTCTAGTTTACTATCTAGTGTAATATTAGAACTTACGTTTCCGGGAGCTGTTGATAACACTATACTGGTCAAAGGCAAGAGGTCATTAATTTTTGTTTCTAAGAGTAACAATTTTATCGTTAAAAAAGCACATAAAATCATTACTACTGAGTGCTATGGGAATAGAAGGCTCAATCGAGCTGTGGCTTTCTGTCAGCCTGGCTACAGTGCTGAAAAGAAATCTTGCAAGGATGTAACCTTATTTTATCAACCTCAAACAGAAGCCGTTTGTTCAACAGTATTATCCCACTTAACACTTGTCTATTTCGTTGTAACCTTTATATATACAGTCTATGATTTTAACTTGGAGGCTACGATTACAATCGTTAGCACCGATGTAGCTACCACTAGCTTACATGCTAACCCAAGCCTTACCATTCATTACGTAGCTGATTAAAATCATTAACACATAAATAAAGCACTAGAATTTCACTTACCGCAAAACCGCATTCATGCACCGTCTGTTTTAACCGCAGAGCGAGTCACAATAGTCCGATATATAAGCATGAAGAACAAACAACCACGGCCGGCTACAAGTTGTGTTTCCTGGATGAGCTGAGCAGGCAGAGTCCCTGTAGCTAGCTTCACGGAGCAGCTAGCAGAGAGACAAGAAGCTAACAGCGGCAGGCACTTGACAGAGCCGTCACTCAATGTGACCACGCCCTAATTTATGCACAAACTTCAAGACCTATTATAAATAAAAGGGTCGCGTTAGAAAACAATTCACTCACAGATCCATAATCATGAAGGTGGAATCTAACTATATCGATAATAAAATGTATGGAGCCAGGGGCAGAAACATGTTTTTGTCTGCTGTAAAGTTGGGCATTTTAACATGGGGGTCTATGGAAATTGCTCCTTTCTGCAGCCATCGCCTATCGGCCAATATATGAACTGCAGTGTGTGGCACTTCCGTATTGGCTTCCCGGTGTCAGTACCGGCTCTACCCCACAGTTTACCGCTTGGTTTAAAACCATAGCTGAGGATCTTGGGTAATCGCTCGAAATGCCTACGTCTGTTTCCGGTTATTTTTATTTTGAAATTCAGTTCCTGACGGACGCCAAAAAAGCCCGAGATTATGGAATTAAACCAATAAATAAAAGCAAGGATAATTGTGTGTTATTGGTGAGTAAATAACAGTGTGTTATTTTGAAAAGAATAACAAATTAGAAGGAAAAAAATATTTAATAAAATACATATTTCAGTATCCTGAGGCTCAGTGAGCCCCATTTATTTTCCTCACAGACGGCAACAAAAGTCCGAAATTATACGATTTCAAATAAAAGCAATAACTGTGGCTTGATATTGAGTAAGAACATGTTTTTATGAACCACACAGCTTCCGGTCTTCCTCGACCCGACCGGAGAAAAAGACGTGCTGCAGAAAGTAGAAATACATTGCTTTTAAAATCGTGGTGTGCAACACGAAAAAAAGGGGCAAATCGTGTTGGTGAACACGAATCAATAGATTAAAAATCGTGTTGGTGAACACGAACTGCCATGAGACTGGGTTGTGTCAGACGATCAGCTGTGCAGCGTCATCACAAACGGACGTCGCTTCACGTGACACTCCGGAGGAAAGGACGTCCCATTGCTCTTAAAACTCATTTCCCTGCTTCTCGTGGTTTCCTTGCGTCCCTCCATGCTTCCCTGATGGGAGGGACTAGTCGCAGGGAAACGACGCAAGTGAGGGAAGCAAGGAATCCATTTAACCGAAGTGAGAAGGACCCCATGACGACGAGACAATAACAGGCTGCAGATGCGGACACACGTCACACACACACAAATATATTTATATAAATATATACAATTTCAGAATCAAACAAGTATGAGAGCACTCTCATAATAACGTAACACAATCAGAGACTGGATATATTCGAGGAGGGGAAATGAGTGAAATGAGAAAGGACCCTGGTCCCTCCTCTGGCAGCGAGCACACAGAAGAGCATCACCAGTAAACACACACACCCTTAGTCTCGTCATCCATTCAGTTTGTGATATAGGAGTCCCTCAGTCAGCACTAAATCATCTTCATGAAATCAGACATGTACTCCAGTGTTTTCCACATTAACTCATCTGCTGTCTGAACAGAGGTTTAGGGAGGAACGTCCCAGGAGGTTGTGGGTAATAATCAGCTCATATAAATCAGCCATTTTATTATGTCATTAACTAGAATACTGCCAATCGGTTTGTTCTGTTCAATTATCCAAACTAACCAGATGTATACATACACTCCGTAATTCCACAATAACAATTTGACGATGCAGAAAGGTTTTTATTGTTATTGAAACAACACAATAATATATCAGCGGTAAAGGGTTTATAAAACACTCTCTCCACCGACCTGCAGTGGAACACATGCTCCGGATTTTGGATTCTAGTCGTGTGTGCAAAAAAGGTAGTCGAGTGTTTTAGAAAAATACTTTTAAAAAGCAGAAATATTGTCTCTGGAGTGGGTGGAGCCAAAGAGTAATTGCAGTTTGCCAAACATGCAGGTCAAACTAGTAGAACAGGGCTTTGGGATTTGTTGAGGACTGGAAAATCAAAGTTTGGATTCTGGACAATCAGTTTGTCAAAATACAAGTCATCTAAGAGGAAAAACCTGAAGTCCGAAATGAGTAACAGTAGTCAAAGTCAGAGAGGTGATGTCGGCAAGGATTTATTGTGGAGTAAAGAATGGCTGCGGCTAATAAGACAATTAATAACTTTTTCACGGGATTCAAAAGAAACATGTATTGTAATGTAAAATGACTACGCATCTAGTCTGAGGCTGCATTCAGGGACAACTTGGCTTGAGATGAAAGGCTAACATTCTCAAGTTTAGCAGGTATTTTTCAAATATTCAGACTAAGAGTAACAATTGATCTTTGTTTTCGCGTCATAATGGATTGTTAACTACATGAAATGATTAGCTGTTTTCTTTTATGTATGTATGATTGTATGTGTGTGGACCCCAGTGACTGAGAAACTTTGGCCCTTTCTCATTTCTCTAACTCCCCTCCTCGACTCCTATCCTCGAGACTTAGTCCCGCCCACAGGAGATGCGAACGGAGGAGTCGAGGAGGGGAGCCGAGGAGAGAGGAGGGGAAGCAGCAGGCGGTTAGAGAAATGAGAACTCCTCTCCTCTGAGCGGTCATTTTAAAGAGACGTCCATTAATGATGACAGGAGGCACAGCAGCCCTCTGTCTGATGACAGATGTGTTCATGACGACTTATATATTTACTTTGAATTCATTCACAGTGCGGTATAATGAGACAATAACAGACTACAGATGCGGACACACACACACATATATATATATATAAATATATACCATTTCAGAATCAAACAGAGCACTCTCATGATAACGTAACACTATCAGAGACTGGATATATATTCCCCCCCCCCTCTCTGGTCGCTACAATTAGGGAAATAAATTACGGGCCAAAAGTTTTATTTACAAGTATTAAAAGTAAGCAGAGGACACCAAACCAACGGAGACCTGTCTGTCTGCTGCATCTACGCACACACTGTACCACACACACACACCTACACACTGTACCACACGCACCTACAGCTCCTAAAGCATAATCAGGCTACAGCCGTTGTATATTTTATTATGTGAAGCACTAAATGGTTTTAGAAAAATATCGACTCTTTGTTTGTAGATATCTACTAAACTACAGCAAATAAAGAGAGTAGGCCTGTTATACTGAGTGATATATATTATACACACTGCTCTGCTTTCTGCACGAACCTCACAGCTGTTCTCTCTGTAAACATCGCCTTGCATGAGAGCAGTTAATACAATAATATCCAGGGGATGCATGCAGAGCTGTCATTGGCTGAGATAAGTCCGGCCGTGCGTCACGACGCTTTGAAACATCTCTGTTCCCGGAAATGCATCCACGAAGGAGCCGTGGAGGACCCATCAGTGTATCCTCGGTTAGAGCTCCTCCAGAGAGCCTCCTCGACACTCGATCCTCGAAGTGCATTTAGAGAAATTAGATGTCCTTCAACATGGCGCGCTAAAATTCATTTCCGGGTCACTACCGGAGGACCGAGGAGTCGAGGAGGGGGATTTGATGAAATGAGAAAGGGCCTTTGACTTGCTGACACTGCACAACAAAAGGTCAGGGGTCAATTAAATCATTAGTAGCACCCACTTTGGACCATGAATGTCCAAACCAAATGTAACCGCTGTAGTAGAAATATCTTTGGCTCCACTAACTCCATCAAACTAATCATCTCTGCCTTAAAGAGCGCATGCAGAGCTAAAACTACAACCTATGCAAAGACAGAATACATAATGATCATTCATATTTACACTGTAACTACAGACAGTAACAAACAGGAAGTGACAAGGTCAAAGTAGTGCAAAACCATAATGATGGAGCTATTTGGCTGAAAATATGAAGGCATCCAACTGTAACAGTTACAAAAAAAACGTGTGCCTGGCCATGTGGAATATGAAGCTTCTTCAGAGGGCTTCTGTCCTTTCTGTCATATCTAACATCAGTTCAGTTCATGTTTGAGACCAAACCATTATGATCATCTCAATACATCAGCCTCCTTTAAAAGTACCTCAACAATATTTAATTCTAAAGAAACTAGATTGATTTACATTGACTTTAGGTTAAAATGTCAACAGTATGTGTTAACTCACACTAAAGTCAGTGGTTTGTGGGTGAAGGCCTTTGGTTTCATTGAACACTCCGTGCCCTCAGATAAAGAGCAGGGGCTCTATATAATACTGTACAATCCTTCATATACTGTTACATGAGTTTCAGAACTGTCACATAGATCCAAACACGGCAGGGGAAGGCAGTGGGATACATGTGTAGCAGGAGTCCGTGCTGCAGGATGGAAACAGAAGCTTTCAGGTTCTGGGGTGATGTTGGAGTTTTGGACACCAGTGAGTATCTGGATACAGAAGGCAGTGCACTGTCTTAAACCTGCAGGAAGGGAAGAGAAGCAGGGAAAGATTCACTTTTCTCACAAGAGCAAACTTCCAATTAGCACAAAGGCCTTAGGCGGTGTTTACACGAGAACGAAACGGGTTGTAATGTATCTGCTACTTTTATCTCACACTCAACTACTGCTACTGACCATGCTACAGATGTTAGTGCAACATCTACAGCTCCTCTACTACAACCATCAGCAACAAGTGGACATGGAGAATTACATGAACTACATGTTGCTAAATCCACCGCGGGGCATAAACAGAAGGACAACCATAGCAACCATGCTCGGGGGTCTTCTTCGCTGCTTTTGGTGTATTTTGTGGCGAAAGTACAGCGCCACTTACAGGCCCGGCATATGTACTACAGCGTTTCCAGTGGTCTCGTGTGAACGGACACGTTAAATGAGCCGAATGCGGAACGGAAGACTTTTTTGAAAACGAATTTGGTGTGTAAACGCAAACGTTCCCGTGTAAATGGGGTCTTAGTAATATCAGTTTGGGTAAAGGTATTTCTGTGAAGGAAATGAGTATCATTAAGCAATTCAGCAGAAATACAAAATATCAAACTGCATTGTTCTTTTATTCAAATCAGATTTATTTTGTCACCCTAAATAATATCTCTTACTGGTACACACTTAAAACACAAAATATCACAATAAATTAAAATAAAAAATATGACCCTTTATTATTTTGATTATTTTTGGTCTCTTGTTTGGTTTGGTCTAGTTCCAGTAAAGGGACACCATTATATGGAAGCCCGTTTCCCCAACAGAAAATAAAAAATGCATCCAGTAACTCATTAAATGAGTTTCCATCCCAATAATAAAATAGTAAGTCATACTAATGAGATAAGTCATCATTTTTGAATTATGAAATAATTTACAGGATAAACATTTACATTTTATGTGGCAGAAATGGGCTTGCATACATTCAAGCTCCATCTTACACAGAGCGCTGACCTCCGCCTCGTCACACACTCAGACAGGAACTGAAGGCTGGCTGCCACCAGTGACCTCTCTATGCACTGTGGCTGAAATAGAGCAAATCCCCAGCCAATCTGGGGAAAAGACTTGCCAGGAGAGCAGAGTCTGTCTGTCTGTTAGAGGAGCTCCTCATAACCACTGTCTCACATGTGACAGGAACATCCAGTCTACATGCTGCAGTTAGGGCTACAATAACCCAAACTAGACAGACTGGTTAGTCATAAACAGCTCTTACAAATATAACAACTGAAGACTGCCTCAGGACAATGTCAGGTCTAACAGTCTAATGAATTAGATCTCATTTTAGTGTATAATAGTATAGTATTGATTATTATTAGTATTTGACCACTACCACTCACTCATCTCAAAATCAGTTTTTTAAACTTGTTTTTGGTTCGATGCCTGAAATAAGGTCTGTGGTTAACACAAGGTGGAGAGATTTTCATGTTTTGTTCTACGAGTCATAAAATACATCAGCAAAAACCCCACTGTCGATTTGTCCGAAGCTTTTACATTTGATACAAAAAACTGTTTGCTAACAAGTGTCTGAAAGGAGACCACTAAACATCATCGCGCCGAACATTAGCCGCCTTTAGCTTAGCGGTGTTGATATGCAGCCATGTGACCGTCCTGTAGTTCATTTAAAGAACTACTTCAACAATTATTAAAGTGGTGTAAATATGTGGAGATTATCCTGCTGAACAAACCGTGCAAGTATCTTAAACGTGTGTTTGCCTCAAAGCTTATTTTCTGCAATATTCCAAAATCCAGTGAAAAATCCCATTGCTTTTTGTCGAGGGAGCCCTTGCAATGCTCACCTTCTTGGCCTTTACAAATAGCTAATGTCTGCACCAGTCTATAGAGGTTTAGTTTAAAATGTGCAGTGTGTGGAGGAGCAAAGGGCCATATCATTAATATCAGTCCTTGTTGTTAAAATGCTTACCTTGTGGGGTCTTCCGACAGTGAAAAGCCCCCAACAATGCTGACCACATTCCTTCTGTTCTCAAAGCCTCCGAAGCTAAGAGTCACCTGTTTCAAAACAGAATAAATATACCGTCAACCTAAGTGAAGTGAGCAAACGATAAAAGCTCAGGAAAAACAAGTATTCAATCTTTATATGTCATTCAATAACAATATGTTACAATAAAGCATTTTTATTTGATGAAAAGGATGACCGATATTCAGGAGAAAATGCTAGATTTGGCAGAGAAACTTTGATAGAGCGCAGTGTCCACTGACCTGCTCCAGCACGGTGTCGGTGGGCAGCTTCTGCAGGCTCTCCAGGTGTGAGTGGAAGAGGTGTGTGTGTGTCAGCATCACCTCCAGCAGCGCCTCGATGATGTAGCCGATGGTGCAGTCGTCTGGCAGCCGGATCTTCTCTGCTGTGCTGATGAAGTTCCCCAAACTGAAACCAGGGGACAGAGATCAGTCTGAAACAGTTCACATCACAAGCAGATCATATAGAGCATACCTTTTGGCCCTTCATATCCCTGAAATGTTTATTTGGGCCAGTGCCGATATGTTCAGAGGTGCTCAGATTATTTACTTAAGGAAAAGTAGCAATTAGCAACTAGTAGCAACTCCGTTACAAGTACAAGTCCTGCATTTAAAATGTTACTTAAGTATAAGTAAAAAAGTATTAGCAGTGTCGAAAATAAAAGTACTCCTTATGCAAAATGACAATTTTAAGCACAACATTTAAAATAAATATTGGTGCATTCATGTGTTCATCACTTTAATGTTGCACTTGTAAGTAGGGTTTATATGAAATACTTGACGTACTACTGGGTCGCCTAACCATAATAATATATAATAATGTGTTGATTTAAATATTAAGTAACTGCAAATACATCTGCAAAGTAACTAGTAACTAAATATGTAAAATTAATATAGTTCAGTAAAAAGTACAACATTTGCTTACAAAATGTGTACAATTATAAAGTAGCAGAATGTGAAAATACTCAAGTAAAGTACTTCCTTTCTTTTCTTAAGTACAGTACTTGTGTAAATGTACTTAGTTACATTACACCACTAGATATGTTACATAAAGCCTTTATTGCCTAAAGAAACAATTGTCCTCTCAACATAACTGTCACTGTTATTGTTTGTGTCTCCATCAACACCGTCTAGCTTACTGGAGCTCAGGCGAGTCACATTCCTTCTTCAGCTACATGAGAGCTAACACACAGGGCTGTTCCTAAACACTCGGTGACTCCATGACCTACCTGGCCCATGGGCTCATTTTCAGTGCCAGGCCTCTGCTGATACAGAAACCTGCTCCACCTGTTGCAAACCAGAACTTAACCGACACCTGAAATGAGACAGAGACAGTCAGCTGTTAGAGGTGGAACAGTTTGAAAGGCAGCATCACACAGTTTGCTCCTCAGGGCTCTGTTCTTGGTCCCCTCCTCTTCTCCTTGTACACAAACTCGCTCGGATCAGTCATTAGCCCGCATGGTTTTTCTTACCACTGCTACGCTGACGACACCCAATTAATTCTGTCCTTTCCCCGCTCAGAGACCCAGGTCGTCGCACGCATCTCTGCTTGTCTAGCTGACATCTCTCAGTGGATGTCTGCTCACCACCTCAAGCTCAACCTTGACAAGACTGAGCTGCTCTTCCTTCCGGGAAAAGATTGTCCCACTCTTGACCTAACAATCAACATCGGCACCTCAGTTGTTTCCCCGACTCAGACTGCAAGGAATCTGGGTGTGACCCTAGATAACAACCTGTCCTTCACTGCAAACATCGCTGCTACAACCCGTTGCTGCAGATACACGCTTTACAACATCAGGAGGATACGTCCCCAGCTGACACAGAAAGCGACGCAGGTTCTGGTCCAGGCTCTCGTCATCTCACGCCTAGACTACTGCAACTCCCTCCTGGCTGGTCTACCTGCATGTGCCATCCGACCTCTGCAGCTCACCCAGAATGCAGCGGCTCGTCTGGTCTTCAACCTTCCTAAATTCTCCCACACCACTCCGCTCCTCCGCTCCCTTCACTGGCTTCCGGTAACTGCTAGAATCCACTTCAAGACACTGGTACTTGCTTACCATGCTGCGAATGGATCTGGCCCTTCATACATCCAGGACATGGTTAAACTATACACCCCAGCACGTGCACTCCGCTCTGCATCAGCCAAACGACTCGCTGCACCCTCGCTGCGAGGGGGACCCAAGTTCCCATCAGCAAAAACACGTGGGTTTGCTGTCCTGGCTCCAAAATGGTGGAATGAGCTCCCCATTGACATCAGGACGGCAGATAGCTTACACACCTTCCGGCGCAGACTGAAAACTCATCTCTTTCGACTCCACTTCGAGCGATAGAACTATTAACAAAGCACTTATATACTAATAAAGGACTGGCTTACCTAAAGCCAGTTGAGTAGCACTTGAAATGTTTTGCTCTATGAAACCTGATGTACTTATATGATTCTGTTTTCTTCAAGTTTGTATTTTGTTGGTCGAACGCACTTATTGTAAGTCGCTTTGGATAAAAGCGTCAGCTAAATGCAATGTAATGTTGAAGACTTGATCTGTCTCTTGTGGATCTCCTGATGAAGTGTGAGCAGACTGACCGATCCGTCACTCTTGACCCTCTCTGCTGCCTCAATGGGATGGTCCAGACTGGGCCGGCCCAGGTACACATCCTGGCTGTGGTGGTAGGTGGAGAGCAGCTGCAGCAGGCTGGGCAGGATCACGTAGTTATCATCATCCACGTGGCAGAACCACCTGCAACACACACAGTCAACATTGCACGGTGAATACTGTACGTCTTGTGAAATCCTAGAAATATCATGTTAGATTGGTTCAAAGGAAGTGTTAGGCTGATTGTCCCTATAGGACGATAGCAACAGTTTCTTTTGCAAATCTCTTAACGCTGGAAATGGCATTGTAGAAAATGGAGAAATGCAAGATAGTGATGCTATCTATCGTACAACAGCAGTTTTTAAGATATTAGAGACAAAAAAAACGCTTGTCTGTTCAAATCAGATCACTTTCACTCACTTTTTCTGAGACTCTATGAATTTATCGTACTCCACGGACATCTTGCAGCACAGAGCCTGGCGGGTGTGAGCGGCTGAGCAGTTAGTGTTGATGATGTTCACTCCTGGAGGGGGACAGCAGTTCAGTTACATGCTGCTGTTGACATACAACTGTATATTCCACGTTTGTTTTTTGTATGTTTTCATTATTTCAGTACAAGTTGTTGTACACATTAGACAGACAAAGGTGTTACATTTGGCTCTTATTATTATTATACGAGAACTGTCCGGCTTCCCACCTGTTCTCATGCGGAGCTCCTTGTCTTCACCATCAGTGAAGATGTAGGTCTGAAACACACAAAGACACAGCGTGAAACTGATCTATTGTCTTATACTGGGACACTATGAAGTGCTCCATAGTTTGCTTGTAGACACAATAGTGCAAGACACATTGAAAATAAGAGAGAAGTAGAGAAAGAGCACATGTAATATCACTGTGGTGTCTTTCTGACTATGGAATGTTCTTGAGCTTTAAATGGGAATGTGGAACCAACATGGATGTCTGTCTGTGAGTTGTTGTTCTCAAATGGTAAATTCATTTGTTGATTATTCAAACAACATGAAAGCAGCATAAATCATACATGTTAATGTAAACAAAAACATAGTATGTGATTCCGGCCCATGATTGTTATCGGTTTCAAAATGTAATGTTCTTCCTAGGTCCATTCTACACCCTTCCACAGAGGTTTATGAAAATCGGGGCTGTAGTTTTTCCGTAATCCTGCTGATAAACAAACAAACAGACAATCCCAGCTGAACACATGTGGAAGCCTATTTGTTTCTTTTTCTTAAGGTTCTGTTGTGCAAATAAAACCCAAGTTCAACTAGACAAACAAACGACAGAAAGATCAACTGTAAAGTTTGGACCATTTCATCAATGAGCTTCACTTCATGTCACTCTAATACCACTCAATACTAGTGAAATGTAGCACACAGACCTCTGTGTGGCTCTGTGAGGCATTGACTTCCAACATCTCAAATCATTGATTATAAAATACTATTATTAACATGCAAAGCAATAACATATTTGGAACCTAAGTCCATGTCTAACTCGCTGCTCATCTGGGACAGGTTTCAAGGTCAGAACCAGAAATGTAGAGGCAGATTTGAGTTTTGTATACTTTGCACATTAGGAAGAAGCTTCCAGAACACCTGAGGTCTGCCCCGACCTTTCTGCTGCATTATAATATAATGCTTCTGCACCTCTCCAAGAATCTACTGCTTTCCCAATGTTGACTCCCTTCATTGTGTTGTATGAATTGTATTGCTTCATTTGTTTACGTGGTGTCTTACTCCCTATGTAAAGCCTTTGTGTCTGAAACGTGCTATTTCAGACCCTGCAGGCTGGCTTTGACCCCCCCTCTCCTTCTAATGACACACTCAAGAGGCTTGTTGAACTTGACCTTGGGCTTCTAATAAATAACCATCATCCATGTCTTTATGTGATGACATCTTCTGGAAGAGCCACACTGACAGATTTACATTACAGCCGCTTTTAAATGTACAAGCAGCTGTAATCACAAGGGGGGCAGACTTTACTGACCTGAGGGCAGTCAAATAAAAGGGCTACAGGCCCAGCAGTACGTTAGTTACAGCTGACAGCTAACAGAGAGCAGACTCACAGTGGAGCTGTTCATACTGCAGCACACACTCTTCTCTGACGTGAAGTGAGGCAGAGTGCTGCTGAACCTCCTTCCCTCCACACTGAGGCTCTTTGTGCAGGGACTTACCAGCTGATTTGAATAGCTCTCAAGACAGAGCTGCTCACTGTGCTTTCTGTCATATGCATGAACCATAGAACAGAACCATCCTTCGGGCAGCAGAGCGGAAACGGTGGAAATCCAAATACCCTGACAACCTCCTAACCTATCAGGCTCTCCTCTTTCTCTGCTTCCATCTCTCAGGCAAAAAGCACTTTCAAGATAAGATCCATTCTTCCTATTCCAAAAAACTATTCTCTATCTTCTCCTCCCTCCCCGAACCCCCCAAAGCCCCTCCTGACCCAGAAAGCCACGCAGGTTCTGGTCCAGGCTCTCGTCATCTCACGCCTAGACTACTGCAACTCCCTCCTGGCTGGTCTACCTGCATGTGCCATCCGACCTCTGCAGCTCACCCAGAATGCAGCGGCTCGTCTGGTCTTCAACCTTCCTAAATTCTCCCACACCACTCCGCTCCTCCGCTGCCTTCACTGGCTTCCGGTAACTGCTAGAATCCACTTCAAGACACTGGTACTTGCTTACCATGCTGCGAATGGATCTGGCCCTTCCTACATCCAGGACATGGTTAAACCGTACACCCCAGCGCGTGCACTACGCTCTGCATCAGCCAAACGACTCGTTGCACCCTCGCTGCGAGGGGGACCCAAGTTCCCATCAGCAAAAACACATGGGTTTGCTATCCTGGCTCCAAGATGGTGGAATGAGCTCCCCATTGACATCAGGACAGCAGATAGCTTGCACATCTTCCGGACTAAAAACTAATCTCTTTCGACTCCAGTTCGAGCGATAGAATTACTAACAAAGCACTTATATACTAATAAAGGACTGGATTACCTAAAGCCAGTTGAGTAGCACTTGAAATGTTTGGCTCTATGAAACCTGATGTACTTATATGATTCTGTTTTCTTCAAGGTTGTGTCTTGTTGGTCGAATGTACTTATTGTAAGTCGCTCTGGATAAAAGCCTCAGCTAAATGCAATGTAATGTATGGAATACTTGGGACTACTTTAAACCAAAGCCAAAAGGTATTTATTCACATTCGACTTAGCGTTTGTTCACAGACTAAAAGCATTAAAACTAGCCTTTCAATCGTCAGGTTTCCACACAAATATATCGCAAATTTGAATCAAAATTCAAGAAAATCTGCTAAAGAGAAGGAATGCTTATCAAATTCCCAAACGTTATGTGGTTATTATGAGTTAGTTATGGACATATAAAGCAGAGGGTGTGAACTCTCCAGTCAGAGAACCAGCAATCCGTTGCAAAAGAAGAGGGCACAACAATAAGACATCATTTAAACAGCGCCAGTCTACCCTCAAACAACTCAGGAAACTGGAATTAAACATGACATTTGTGTTGGTTTCATGTATTACAGTGAGGAGTGATGAGGAGAGCATTATTTGTCAAGTCACATGCTTCATTTAGTCTGTTTTAAATGTCACTGTTGCATTTAGCTTGAATACGATAATACTGTCAGATCAAGTCTGAGGTTGTTCTTGCATCACTGCAGCTCCATTAGCACATCGACAAGGAATTGCAGAACATTCTGTTGGCACAGCTACTTATAAACACCTTGGTTAAATAGATAGTGATTCTGACCCAAGGCAGATGAGGGTGTTATGAGAGTTATGGTTCCACTAAATGTCAAACTAAGGACATCACCGATGCATCTCTGAATGTGACAAGGCATCACCCTGAACACCAGCAGACCGCAGACACCGGGTGTTCACAGGCCTCCGTCAGGCCTCCGTCAGACCCATCAGCCCTGACAGCCTGTAAACTGCAGAGCTGCTGCTGATGGTGGTGCTGGAGCCCTGCTGCTCCGTCACCACCATCCACTCTGTGCTGCAGGAATGTGCTTATTTATTCAAAGATGTGCTCAGAATTGTATGCAAGTACTTTAAGTTAAGTAATACGCCAGTGTGAAAATACAAAAGCAACATCTGGCCTCAGTGTTTTCAGGTTGTTTTTATAAAGCTCTCTGAACAGATACATTGATAATGAATCATTATTATTAGTTGCAGCTCTACAAACGTCACCACTTCACATAAGATCCTAATAGTTCTCATGCAAGCATTGTTTTACAGATTGTGAGCTGCATGAAGATGTGTCCGAATGTTATGACCTGTTGTCAGTATGCAGCGGACATCTTTAATCAGAATACCTTTGTTAGTCCCACAGAGGGGACATTCGCATCGTTACAGCAGGAAAGAGCCACAGACAGCTTAGTAAAGCGCTTTGAGCATCTGGAAAAGCGCTATAATAAATGTAAGGAATTATTATTAATGTTACCTATGTTAAGAAAAAAGTACTAAGTTATGATATAATAAAAATATAATGTAAAAAAAATAAAAGTAAAAGAAAAATACTTTCCAAAATACAAATCCTGTAATAGTTCTTAGGATTTAGCAGCCAGGTATCTACACTGAACAAAAATATAGATGCAACACTTTTGTTTTTGCTCCCATTTTTCATGAGATGAACTCAAAGATCTAAAACATTTTCTATATACACAAAATAACCATTTCTCTCAAATATTGTTCACAAATCTGAAACAATCTGTGATAGTGAGCACTTCTCCTTTGCCGAGATAATCCATCCCACCTCACAGGTGTGGCATATCAAGATGCTGATTAGACAGCATGATTATTGCACAGGTGTGCCTTAGGCTGGCCACAATAAAAGGCCACTCTGAAACTTCTCCACATCATGTAGACAGCCAGTCACCCTGTGTGAGGCAGGCCACATCATGTAGACAGCCAGTCACCCTGTGAGGCAGACCACATCATGTAGACAGCCAGTCACCCTGTGAGGCAGACCACATCATGTAGACAGCCAGTCACCCTGTGAGGCAGACCACATCATGTAGACAGCCAGTCACCCTGTGTGAGGCAGACCACATCATGTAGACAGCCAGTCACCCTGTGTGAGGCAGACCACATCATGTAGACAGCCAGTCACCCTGTGTGAGGCAGACCACATCATGTAGACAGCCAGTCACCCTGTGTGAGGCAGACCACATCATGTAGACAGCCAGTCACCCTGTGAGAGGCAGACCACATCATGTAGACAGCCAGTCACCCTGTGTGAGGCAGACCACATCATGTAGACAGCCAGTCACCCTGTGTGAGGCAGACCACATCATGTAGACAGCCAGTCACCCTGTGTGAGGCAGACCACATCATGTAGACAGCCAGTCACCCTGTGTGAGGCAGACCACATCATGTAGACAGCCAGTCACCCTGTGAGGCAGACCACATCATGTAGACAGCCAGTCACCCTGTGTGAGGCAGACCACATCATGTAGACAGCCAGTCACCCTGTGTGAGGCAGACCACATCATGTAGACAGCCAGTCACCCTGTGTGAGGCAGACCACATAATGTAGACAGCCAGTCACCCTGTGTGAGGCAGGCCACATCATGTAGACAGCCAGTCACCCTGTGTGAGGCAGGCCACATCATGTAGACAGCCAGTCACCCTGTGAGGCAGACCACATCATGTAGACAGCCAGTCACCCTGTGTGAGGCAGACCACATCATGTAGACAGCCAGTCACCCTGTGTGAGGCAGACCACATCATGTAGACAGCCAGTCACCCTGTGAGAGGCAGACCACATCATGTAGACAGCCAGTCACCCTGTGAGGCAGACCACATCATGTAGACAGCCAGTCACCCTGTGTGAGGCAGACCACATCATGTAGACAGTCAGTCACCCTGTGTGAGGCAGACCACATCATGTAGACAGCCAGTCACCCTGTGTGAGGCAGACCACATCATGTAGACAGCCAGTCACCCTGTGTGAGGCAGACCACATCATGTAGACAGTCAGTCACCCTGTGTGAGGCAGACCACATCATGTAGACAGCCAGTCACCCTGTGTGAGGCAGGCCACATCATGTAGACAGCCAGTCACCCTGTGTGAGGCAGACCACATCATGTAGACAGCCAGTCACCCTGTGTGAGGCAGACCACATCATGTAGACAGCCAGTCACCCTGTGTGAGGCAGACCACATCATGTAGACAGCCAGTCACCCTATGTGAGGCAGACCACATCATGTAGACAGCCAGTCACCCTGTGAGGCAGACCACATAATGTAGACAGCCAGTCACCCTGTGTGAGGCAGGCCACATCATGTAGACAGCCAGTCACCCTGTGTGAGGCAGACCACATCATGTAGACAACCAGTCTCCCTGTGTGAGGCAGACCACATCATGTAGACAGCCAGTCACCCTGTGTGAGGCAGGCCATATCATGTAGACAGCCAGTCACCCTGTGTGAGGCAGGCCACATCATGTAGACAGCCAGTCACCCTGTGTGAGGCAGACCACATCATGTAGACAGCCAGTCACCCTGTGTGAGGCAGACCACATCATGTAGACAGCCAGTCACCCTGTGTGAGGCAGACCACATCATGTAGACAGCCAGTCACCCTGTGTGAGGCAGGCCACATCATGTAGACAGCCAGTCACCCTGTGTGAGGCAGACCACATCATGTAGACAGCCAGTCACCCTGTGTGAGGCAGACCACATCATGTAGACAGCCAGTCACCCTGTGTGAGGCAGACCACATCATGTAGACAGCCAGTCACCCTGTGAGGCAGACCACATCATGTAGACAGCCAGTCACCCTGTGTGAGGCAGGCCATATCATGTAGACAGCCAGTCACCCTGTGTGAGGCAGGCCACATCATGTAGACAGCCAGTCACCCTGTGTGAGGCAGACCACATCATGTAGACAGCCAGTCACCCTGTGTGAGGCAGACCACATCATGTAGACAGCCAGTCACCCTGTGTGAGGCAGGCCACATCATGTAGACAGCCAGTCACCCTGTGTGAGGCAGACCACATCATGTAGACAGCCAGTCACCCTGTGTGAGGCAGACCACATCATGTAGACAGCCAGTCACCCTGTGAGGCAGACCACATCATGTAGACAGCCAGTCACCCTGTGTGAGGCAGACCACATCATGTAGACAGCCAGTCACCCTGTGTGAGGCAGACCACTTCATGTAGACAGCCAGTCACCCTGTGTGAGGCAGACCACATCATGTAGACAGCCAGTCACCCTGTGTGAGGCAGACCACATCATGTAGACAGCCAGTCACCCTGTGTGAGGCAGACCACATCATGTAGACAGCCAGTCACCCTGTGTGAGGCAGGCCACATCATGTAGACAGCCAGTCACCCTGTGTGAGGCAGACTACATCATGTAGACAGCCAGTCACCCTGTGTGAGGCAGACCACATCATGTAGACAGCCAGTCACCCTGTGAGGCAGACCACATCATGTAGACAGCCAGTCACCCTGTGTGAGGCAGACCACATCATGTAGACAGCCAGTCACCCTGTGTGAGGCAGACCACATCATGTAGACAACCAGTCACCCTGTGTGAGGCAGGCCATATCATGTAGACAGCCAGTCACCCTGTGTGAGGCAGGCCACATCATGTAGACAGCCAGTCACCCTGTGTGAGGCAGACCACATCATGTAGACAGCCAGTCACCCTGTGTGAGGCAGGCCACATCATGTAGACAGCCAGTCACCCTGTGTGAGGCAGACCACATCATGTAGACAGCCAGTCACCCTGTGTGAGGCAGACCACATCATGTAGACAGCCAGTCACCCTGTGAGGCAGACCACATCATGTAGACAGCCAGTCACCCTGTGTGAGGCAGACCACATCATGTAGACAGCCAGTCACCCAGTGTGAGGCAGGCCAGGCCATCAGGAAACCCCCCGGTCCTCCCAATGGCCAGTCCGGGACTGGGTACAGGAGGCGTAGAGCGAGGGATCATTGTCCACAAGTTAATCGATCGCGGATGGCGTCGTGGTCACGGATGAATAAAAATAAACTTATAAAAAATAAAAATAAAAATAAATGGGTCGCGAAATATACCTGGGCGGCCGTTACTCAGTGGCGAACCGTCAGGGCCTTCAAGGTATTCAGAGAATACCCTGATAACTCAGATAAAAAAAAAGACATTTATCGATTTAATTACACTGAACAAAAATATAAACGCAACACTTTTGTTTTTGCTCCCATTTTTCATGAGATGAACTCAAAGATCTAAAACATTTTCGGTATACACAAAATAACCATTTCTCTCAAATATTGTTCACAAATCTGAAAAAATCTGTGATAGTGAGCACTTCTCCTTTGCCGAGATAATCCATCCCACCTCACAGGTGTGGCATATCAAGATGCTGATTAAACAGCATGATTATTGCACAGGTGTGCCTTAGGCTGGCCACAATAAAAGGCCACTCTAAAAACGTGCAGTTTTGCTTTATTGGGGGGGTCTGGGGGGGTCCGAAAACCAGTCAGTATCTGGTGTGAGGGGTAGGATTAGGGGTAGGGTTAGGGTTAGGGGTAGGGGTAGGATTAGGGTTAGGGGTAGGGGTAGGATTAGGGTTAGGGTTAGGGGTAGGGTTAGGGTAATGTTGTGAATTGAGTGGCCCATGGTGGTGGTGGGGTTATGGTATGGGCAGGCGTATGTTATGGATGACGAACACAGGCCACTCGATTCACAACATTACCCTAACCCTAACCCTACCCCTAACCCTAATCCTACCCCTCACACCAGATACTGACTGGTTTTCGGACCCCCCCAATAAAGCAAAACTGCACGTTTCAGAGTGGCCTTTTATTGTGGCCAGCCTAAGGCACACCTTTGCAATAATCATGCTGTCTAATCAGCATCTTGATATGCCACACCTGTGAGGTGGGATGGATTATCTCGGCAAAGGAGAAGTGCTCACTATCACAGATTTTTTCAGATTTGTGAACAATATTTGAGAGAAATAGTTATTTTGTGTATATAGAAAATGTTTTAGATCTTTGAGTTCATCTCATGAAAAATGGGAGCAAAAACAAAAGTGTTGCGTTTATATTTTTGTTCAGTGTATATAAATACAATTTAATAAATGAGAATCGTATCTGTGTTGTTGATCTGTAATAAACAGTGTTACGTGGATTTGTTTGTCCTTCTCGGACCTTGCACTACGCATTTTAGAAAAGAAATGCAACCAATCAGATCTGTTTCTGCGTCTGTGGGTATTCTGTATCCTTGATAGAAGGCCCTGGTCGTTGAACTGAATGAGAGCGAACACTCTGATTGACAGTTTGATCAACCAATCATATATTGATTTGTAGCCAATGGGCGTATTCTTTCGGAGTTTCCCACGGTGCAGGGTAAGCTAGAAGGCCCGTTAGTTCTGACAGGTGCGAGACACAGGATATAGATGGGACGTAATAATTCATTTTCTGTTTTAACGTTGACATGGCAACAGGTGAAGAAGATGTTGTTGCGGAATTATTGTCGGTTCCTTTTTCAAGACGACAATTCACTGAAAAGACGGACATTGTAAAAAAAGGGCGCCCAACGCCTGAAAATCTGGAGCTGAATCAAGTTGCTAAAGGCTATGTTCGCCATTTCCAGGCTAGCAACTGGGAAAAATACCCGTGGCTTACGGGCTCAGTTAGTCACAAAAGGCTCTACTGCTGGGAGTGCTTGCTTTTTGGGACCGAAAAGGGGGCATGGAATTGGAAAGGCTACGATAATCTGAGCTGTTTAACCAAGGCTGCACAAAAACACCAAAACACAGCAGGACATCTTAAGGCAACGGGCATGAAGACTTTTGGAGACACAAGGATTGATCTACAGCTGGACGAACAGAGACGTAGAGAAACGATCATTCACAACGAAAAGGTGAACAAAAATCGGGATATTTTGAAACGTCTGATCCACTGTGTGATTTTCCTTGGGAAACAGGAGTTACCTTTCAGGGGCCATGATGAGAGCAGAGAATCAGCCAATCGAGGTAATTACCTGGAGCTGCTTACATTCATAGCAGAATATGATCCAGACTTGCACTACCATTTGTCCACTTCTAAGGTGTTCATTGGAACCTCGAGTCAAATACAGAACGACTTGATAAGTGCTGTGGCCGAAGTGATGGGTGAGACCATCAAAGAAGAAATAAGTAAAGCACCCTTCGTAGCTTTAATGCTGGATGAAACAACAGATGTCAGCAATGCTGCACAGTTGTCGTTTGTTCTTCGGTTTGTAACAGACAGTGGCGTAAAAGAGAGGTTCGTCAAATGTGAGGATGTGACAGGGAAGAAACGGGCAGAGGATGTAGCAGCCATGGCCCTTGGTTTCTTGGAGGAACATGGATGCATGGGCAAACTTGTAGCCCAGTGCTATGACGGTGCTGCCGTTATGGCATCGGGGCTGAACGGAGTCCAAGCCAAGGTCAAGGAAAAGTTCCCACAGGCACTTTTCATACACTGTTATGCACATGCCCTTAATTTGGTTTTATCTCAAGGTGTAGTTAAAATTAAAGAATGCAGAATTTTCTTCTCACACCTTTCTGGCCTGGCTGCGTTCTTTTCTAGATCGCCAAAACGAACGCAGCTGCTTGATGAAATATGCCAGAAGCGACTGCCACGAGTGGCACCAACCAGGTGGAATTTTGCATCAAGATTGGTGTGCACTGTCTTTGAAAAGAAGGATGCTCTTAAGGATCTGTTTGACTACATAGTTGAACACCACGAGGAATTTGATGATGCTGCCATTCTCAGTGCTGATGGCTACCTATCAAACCTGGGCAACTTTGAATTTGGATTTTTCCTTTCAACTTTTAACGAGATATTTGCGCATGCAGATGTGCTCTTCGACATCTTACAGAACAAGTCATTCGACATGCAGTTTTGTCTGACAAGGGTGGAAGAGTTTTTCATTTGCATTGAAGGGCAGAGGGATCGTTTTGATCAAATATATGATGAGACTGTGCAGGACACCGGCCTGCCAACTGGACGGAGAGCCCACGGAGATTCTCGCTCACACTACAAGAAGCTGCACAATGGCATTCTTGAGAACATTTTAAATCAGGTGCAAAATCAGTTTAAAGATCACGAAAAACTGTCATTCCTTTCTCTTCTGGACCCTCAACAGTTCACCAGCTTTAACAGCAACTTCCCTGAAACTGCATTCGCAAGCCTCACAGAGAGCTACGGGCCGCACTTTGACTTGTCTCGGCTGAAAACAGAACTGTCTGTGATGTATTGTATGACAGATTTTCAGGGAAAGAACCCATCTGACCTCCTTTTCTTTTTCCAACGAAAATAACTTTGTGACAGCATGCATCAGCTATATGCACTTATATGTCTGGTTGTAACGATCCCCGTCACCACTGCATCTGTGGAAAAGACATTTTCCGCCCTCAAACGGATAAAAGCATATGCACGGAACAGAACAGGACAATCCCGACTCTCTGCATTAGCTTCCATGGCAATTGAAAGGCAACTTCTTTTGGATCTGAAAAGCAGTGATCAGCTTTATGACCGGGTGATCGAAAAATTCATCCAAACGGACAGGAGGATGGATTTCGTCTTTAAGTGAGGACCATTGGTGAGTGAGACTACTTTTTATTTGCTGGTTATGCATCTCGTTGAGCTGGTTGCATTTTGTTCCCACACACTTTTTGATGAATGGTTCGTTAATGTCTGTCTTGAGTAGTACGCGTTGTTGTGCATTTAAATCTGACAAGAGCGGCTGCAGTGGCTGCTGCTGCGGCGTGGGGGGGGGGGGGAGTTTGTGTCTACAGAAGGTCCAGTTGTGATAGACACGCTTCGCCACTGCCGTTACTATACCTGGGCGGCCCACCCAAGTATAGAGTGGTTGTATTGCTTATCTACCACAGCAGTTAGCAAATGGATTTGGGGTTTTGGACTCTGAGCTGCATATAAATGTGATTTATTTTGGGAAATGATGCCAAGTTGTATACTTGCAAAGCCCAGTATTCAGGGGGATACACTTCCGTGTCAATCTGTTACGTCATTTAGGCCCAAAGAAACGTTTTCCTATTGGCTTACATTGGGAAAGAGATGTCACTACGAAAATGGAAGCACGCAAGACTTTGGTACTCATTTCTGAACCACTCTATGGACGTGAAAGACAATTCTGTATGGATAAGTCGCAGACCAACGTTCATATGAATAAACGAGGCCCCGTCTGCAACGCTGTGTTCAGTTCACTTTATCCATCCATGACTCAGGGCTGCAACTACAGGTAGAGGTGTGATATTACATCATCACAATGTGTCTCTTTTGGTTTGTGCCAGTCATGCAATTTGTTTCATTTGAAGAAGTTGACATGCTGATGAAAACAAATTATTAGTGTTTTGTGAAAGTCTGTTTCCACTCCAATAGTCTAACAGCGCTGCACTCCATTGTTGGAATTCGGTAGGCCTGGGAAATGATTCAATATGATCCTCATCTTTCAATGGAATCATATTGTGATGAACTGATATATGGAAGAATAAAGAAGCCCTCCTCACCTGTTCTTTAGCTCGGGAAACCCAGGTCTGGATCAGCAGCTCCAGTCTGGACTTGTGGTACTTCCTGGTAGTCTTTACTGCAATAAAAATGTCCTTTAACTCCAACAGGTCCCGTGGCCTGGACCCTGAAACTCTACCACCCTTTCCCCCAGGCAGCACTCCTTTTTTGGAGTCCGTCCCTCTTTTGGGACTGTGGATCTCATGTGTGATCCCTTTAGTCTGGATGGGTCTGCCCCACCCTGCCGAGTCAGTCTCCTCTGAGTGTTCAGACCCTCCTGGAGCCAGGAGGTCCTCCGGAGCGGGGCGGACTTGGGGCCGGGGCTGAGGCAGGTCCAGCTGGCGGGCCTGGGGCTGGAGGGCCGGGATGAGCAGGAGCAGGAGGCCGCAGAACGCCAGGGAGAACAGGAAGCAGAACTTGCTGACACCCACTGAGGCTATATGCATCCTGACTGGCCAATGGAGCGTCTTCATCAGCCTCCAGGGCTGCAGCCACTGCCGACACCACCCTGACCCATCCTCACACCGTCAGGAGGAAGCCTGCACAGGGACAAGGGGAAGATACAAGTATTAAAGAGGCATATTCACACTCTTAAGATTCAATGAGACAAGACTTCAGCAGACACAAGCTGCATTCAGCAGTGGACCGGGTACTCAGAACTTTTGCTGAAGTAAAAGTAGTAATACCACGGTGTAGAGATACAAAAGCAACATGTGGCTAGAGTATTTTCATTTTGTTCCACACAGGAAAAATGTAATAATTTGAAAATGGGTATAAAACTCTGCTTTACAGAGCTACTTTAAACAGCTAGGGTTCAATCAATCAATTTAAATACTAATCCAAAGACAGAACATTTGTATAAAAATAATATACAGATTATTCAAAAATCAATAATATTTGTTAGTTAAAGTTCCACAAACCCCACCACTGTGCATATGATCATAAAAATAAGGCTTGCAGAAGCATTGTTTATGCAGAAATATATATATTTTTGAATTGTAATGTTTTGGTGAAAATGCATGTGTTAAGGGTTTTATTGAGCATATGACTGGATACATGAGATTTACTCATGAAAATCCTGTTTACTTTAGAAATGCATAAAGAATTCTCAGTTTTGGAGATAATTGCCTAAATGATGAGGACAAGGTTTTCAAAATGAACATGCATACTGTGGACAAGCTTTAACATTAGTCAATTCTAACCAGGACACGTATGGATAGAAACAGCAGTTAAAGATTTAAAATAATCAGTCAAAGTTTGCCTGAAGGGCAAATGTACCATTGACACCTCTTCATAAAGACTACATGCTGAAAATGCAGAAACAATTATTTCCACCACACCTAACAGGTTTTAAAGGTAGCTCCTGCTTCCACTGAGAGTCCAGCAGCAGCAGCAGCAGCCATGCTTTACTCTGGTTAATGCCAACACTGGAGCTAGCTCTAGTAACCTGCGAGTCAAACAGGTTTAAACTATGGCAAAGTGGTTTAAAGAGTCAAAAAGACACAAGGTTGAATTCGGCATAAGTATATTTCCCCAACTATTGCTCATCTTTATAACATGTAGCCTACGTTTACATGTGGTAATGCTTTACGTTACACTTGCATTGAAGTGTGTTAATACAAAACCATTTTATAAATACATTTGTTTTTAAATATATATGCCGATTGATGATTAACATATATAAATGTCGAAGATTAGTATAGTTCTATTTATATACGGTCGAACCTCTTGTCCCACTGTTCCGAAAAGTCAGCATGTAACCACCGCTCCTTAATGGAAGGGTTTTAAAGTGGAGTTCGGCTTGGAAGAAAAAAATAGCTTTAAAGAAAAACATTCGCACCTCACAGCAGCACTTACCATGAAATATCAGAAGACACATTTGACGTATTTTTTCCAGAATGGCGAGGACGAAAGCATTGGCTTTACTGAAACACAACCAGCTAACTGGAAAAACGGTTGTGAAGATGTTGAATGATAACCTAAATGCAACCGGATCCACTGCTGGGCTCGCTGCTCCTTTTTGTTCCGAAGTGACTTTAAATACAACTACACCAGTTTAGTAGGTCCTCTTCTGCCTTTTTTGGTGTCAAGAAGTTATAAAGAAGACTTAGACCAGCACAAAGTTACTTTCTGTGCCAGCCCGTTTACTTCTAGTAAACCAAACATTCCTCAAACCACTAAACTCTTGTCGGAAAGCTAAACCAACGATAATAACTATGCGTTTCCGGTTTTTCAAAAAATAAAATAAGGCTAAAAAGCGGCGAGAGGGAAGAGGGGTGTTTTGATCAAATATCTGAGTCCGATTAAAACATCTCCATCGTTATTATCGTTTTAAAGCTGTAACTGCATAACTAAAACAATAAGACCGATTGAAATATCTTGTCGAAAGCAGTAGTATGCTTTTATTCTGACAATGTCCGGTATTGACTGAGCTAACTATGGTGAGCTTGAGCTTGACGCAGCTTCCACTCCGCTCTGTGATTGCTGTTTGTTTCTCAGTTGCACTCAGCGCCCTCTGCCGGCCGTGATGACGCAGTGCTTCAGTAGCAGTCCACCCTGTGTGTTCACCATGCGATCATGACATACAGCAGGTATCACATAACAATGTTCAGTCCTCTTCACAACTCTTAAAGAAACAACGTTTTTAGATTATTCAAAAAGCTTGCAACCAGGATCAAATGAATAGCTCAATGAATGAAGTCTGAATTCTGTGTTTGCAGGTCTCAGTGGAGATTGTGTCCAAAATGATTGCTGCATTGTTGCACTTTTGGAAACTATCAATTGAATACAAACCAAAAGAGTTAAGCAGTTGAATTTGACCTCTTTGCCCAGATAGATAGATACATAAAGAACCCAGGACACAAGATGAATCCCCAGGTCAGTTTATTATTGTTCACAAACACTTTACCTTCCACATCACTGTCACTGACCAACATCAGTTGCATGTGTTGTTGCATTGTAAATACATTAAAACATTTAATGTAAAAACTTTAAAAGTAATCATAAAATAAGGGAAATGGAAAACACTGTCATTAGACTAACTTGATTGCTGCTATGATTCTAATGTGCCTCAGTTTGAACAGAATAGAGATGTTGGCCTTTATATAATTAGTTCAAAGTATTGCACTGTCCTTTAACAAAAAGCTCAGATATGTTTGAAAAGTATTGTACATTTAAAAAACAATAGATGAAAGAAGTTGTGTCACAAGTCTTTGATAATATCGTCGCAATGTTTCTAAAGCAACTGGTAGTCATTCTGAATAATAATTCCCTTTTGTCTAAATGCATGACTTCAGCTCTTCCACTGGTTTACAACACCAAGAACACAGAATGAGCAGAGGGACTTGACACATCATCAGAGGACACCCTGTCTTCATCTCAGCAGACATTCCTGATCTTCTGCCAATACAACACTAATGGTAAAAGCAACACATATATCTGATCCATACTATGATTCTATAAAGTTGGGTTTATATGGGTGTCTTTTTACGACATTTCATGGCAAAAACCCACTTGAGTGTTGAGCTATGTCATCATTTTGGCCACACAACATGGGTAGCACATTATTGAATGATACCAGTTTATAGGACTTGACAGTCATTTGTAGTTATTACTCCGATCAGAAAAACTGCACCTCAAATATGAAGCAAGATGTTGGCTTATAAACTTAATAATGCAGTTTTTATTTCTCTCTCAAATACCTTTCATCTGACCTTTAGTGTTTAGACAGACCTTCCACCTTGTGTTATTCTTATATTCATTGTTATTCCCATGGACTGTCTGATGATTTGTAAACAGAGCAACACTAAAACTTCAAATTTACCACTGGATTTTCTACAATGGTGGTAAATAGATTATCTGAATTCAGATGAGTAAAAGCTGGACTTCCAGTCATTTTCACAAGATTAATCTTTACAGGGTTTTTCCACTGCCTTACCATCCCAAGCTGCACATGCAGTATGCGTTGGGTACCATCACAAAACACAGGCTAGAAGTATTTTACCACTCTGAGAAAACCTGCTCTATCAAAACTGTGGTGCAGTTTGACAGGGTTTGACAGCAGAGGTTCAGTGGTATAGATGTTGGCAGAGGAGATGTTGTTACTGCGAGGTGAATAGATTGAAAGCTGGGAACAGTGAGGGTACTGTGCCCCAGCAATAGACACTCCTGTATGGGTACAGGCTGGCACATGTGCGCTGGAAAAACCCTTCACAAGGACCACACTATAGCTCACACACAATAACAGTTTCACAAATAACCACTAGAGTGTGACAGCGGACTGCACTTTGGTTCATGCACACAAAACACATTCACAGAGGAGGAGGGGTGGGGGGGATTCTGTTGGCTCATGCTGAGGCCGGTCACTCGTCAAACCGTCCCTCCAGGATGCTCTCGAAGGAGAAGGGGAAAAACTTGAAGCCTTGGCCGCAGTAGAACTTGTTCTGGAACTCCACCCTGAGAAAGGAGGAGAAGATGGGTGGTGAGAACTGGGGTTTAATAAGAGTGGTTCAACCATATTTACTATGGCTTATAACCAGAAACAGGTTTACAATATATCGTTTTTATCATCAAATATACTGTAAAAAATAAATGTCTCAACTGTGAATTTAAGAAGCATACCATAACCCTTTTTACTATAAAGTTTGACTGTCAATCATAGACTGTATATATAGCTGTCAATGCACAGTGTTTTTTACAGTGAGAAGTGAAAAGATATCATGTTATTAGACAACTCCATGCAGTGATCAGGATACTGGTGTCCCTCACACACCTGTCCATCAAGCATATTACCTATCTGCTAAATATAGTTCAATTGTTCGATGAACTTGTGAACCTATATAAAAATGTGATATGATGGATATATTTGGATTTATCATTGCTTTGTAGACATATAACATTCCATATTGCCAAATGTTGGATCATGGCCAATGCTCTAATGTCAACAACTTCAATCTAAAACCCACCGACTGTTTCTAAATTGCAGAAGCTAGCTTAGCGATCCTACAAGATCTACATTCAAGGAGATGTCAGGATTATTACCAGCCATGACAGCAGCTCTGCTATTGTTTCAGCTCATGAGTCTATGTCAATATGACAAAATGTGCTCCTGGAGACACAGTTCGGAGCACAATGAAGTCCAGATGGAATTGGTCAGACCAATGGATCCTCACTTAATGTAATGTGTGGTGTGCACCAATAATGCCAGCCCTGAACAAATCTGGGAAGGTGCATATACGTTCTGATTTCATTGTCTATGATTGCTTCGAGCAGTTTCTGGCAGTGCTTGCCTTTTGTAGCGCTCTGGAGAATTCCAAAGTAAATTGAAAGAGACACTTAATGGGGGGTCAGTGGTTTACATGGATGATTTGAAGGTATGGTGGAACACTATATTTGTCTGTAAAAACAGACTCAATCCTCTGGACTAAAGCTTAACAGAGAAAAATGCAGAGACAGACAGAGACAGCTTCACTCCTGGGACAGGTGATCAAAGGAGTGAGGGCTGAGAAGTAAATGTTCGTAGTGCTCTTAAGCCCCGGCCACACGAGGACGATAACGGTCGCATCTGCTACAGTTCACTATCAGATAGACGGTTTGGCCACATGAGGCCGACACGGAAACGCAGAAAACGATAACGGGTCCCAAGGTGGGTAGATCTGCGAACGAAACGCTCCGGGGGGCCAAACGGCTCCGTGTTTACGCCTATACGATCATTTCCTGATAATGTTGAAGCAATAGCCCCGCCTCTCCCCACCTCTCCTGCTCAGAGATCAGCTGCTGGGCTCTCAGAAGAGGGGGAGGAAAAGAGAGGCTCCGTTTTTTATTCTTATATTATTATATAGAGTCGTTATTCATTTGTTTTAAAGCTCAATAAATAACAAAGAAGACCTTGGACCGGCACTTTTCTACATTTTGTCCGGAAGATTTCAACTTTAACGGACATGTTGACCGGCGAAAAAAGAAAAAAATCTAACTGAAACTCTGCCGCATGGTCCCCACGTTTTTTGGAAGAGGCGGAGAGGTGGGTGTTTGTCATCTGCTGGTGGACTACCGAGAGCAGCAGGAGCAAACACTTTCCTCGGGGAGGGAGAAAAAGAGCCAGAGCGTCCACAGCGGAGAATAACCAGAAGGGCAACCATGCACGGGAAGTCTTCTTCTCTGCTTTTGTGGCAGAAGTACAGCGCCACTTACAGGCCTGGCATATGTACTACAGCTTCTCCAGCGCTTTTGAGCGGTCTCGTGTGAACGGACTAGAGATGGCAAATCCGGATCCTTTTACGGACTCAGGGTCTTCTGAGTCAGTCATTGAAGAGATCCGGATCATACGAGTCATTTGAGTCATATGAGTTAGCATCACCAAGAGCGTAGAAATCCTACCGGTGAAACCGAAAACTTGTTGCATTTCACGAGCATATTAACCTCCGCTACACAGTGTCTTTTGCACAGTGTCTTTTGCTTGAATAAAAAATGTTGATCTCTGGATCTGCTATTCTATTACGGTTAGGAGCCGTAACTTACGGCTCCTCTGAGTCCCCACGAGTCTGCAGGAAGTTTCACTGATCCGCGTCCCCTGAGCTAAACGATAACTTCTGGAAGCTATCCTATTTGCTAACGGATAGGCAGATGGACTGGGCTACGTTGTAATGTTATTTTACAAGTTATAAGGAGAGTAGCGAGTGACGCAATTTATAGTTTTAATTTGTACGTCACACAAGGTGTAGGACTAAAAGGACTCGGGTTAATGGAGAGGGGAGACTCGTCACGACCAGCTCATTTCTAGGATCCGGGTTAATGATCCGGATCAATCAGGACTCGCCCATCTCTAGAACGGACAAGTTTCTGGTGCCTATTGCGTGTGGACGGAATACTTTTTTGATAATGATTGCGGTCCGTTTGCGTTATCGTCCTCGTGTGGCCGGGGCTTTAAAGTCAGAGTTATTTTTCCTCTCCATTCATTTGACTGAGCAGGGACACTGTGGATTGGAGGCAGGGCTTAATGAAAACACAAGTGCGTATTGTCTATGGACTCAGACTCATAGATGATCCAGTTTCTTTTGTTCTTAAAAATCAGACCGTTATGGCTTCATGCCCAATTTTGCAGCTTTCATAGGAATGAACAGGCCACGCCCCCAATGTTGTATCAGTACTCCAGATCATCTACAACCTCTCTGCTGACTGCCAACCATTTTAAGAACCTCTTTGGTCTAAAATAGTGTGGAGTTGCGCATCAAAGCATTTTTTATAATTATCACCAGTGCTTGTTTCCATGATGTCAACCAACGAAGCACAGTCTGTCCATACAGGCCTGGTGGTGTGTGAATGCAGCTGTATGGGGATGAGTACACGCCAGTGACGTATTGTTATAGAAGGCACATTAAGCCAAATGAGACAAGTGCCTGGCAACTGTTTGGGCATGTGAGGGGAAGAATACCTCAATGTATGGAGAGCTTCAAACTAGTTATCTAAGGCCACTGGTGTACTGATGGTATGGTCATACTAGAGACTCTAAAGGAAGATGTGATAGAGTACACAAGGGACTGACAAAATGCAGAGAGGGCAAACACCCCAGCTTAGACCCAGGGGTCTGTACAGATTAAGCAAAAGGAGCCACTGATCTCTACACTTCTCCCTAGCAAACCATGGAGGAGGATATGAGAAACAGATATACTTAATTATTTTAGACTACTACTACAGCTTCATCAATATTACACATGCATACAGCAATCATCACACAAGCTGCCTTAAAAGCAACATGTTTGCGACAGGTTTGGAATACCCGAGGAGGTTGTTAGTGACAACAGGCTTCAGTTTTCATCTACTTACTTCTAAGAATTAGTCAGAGAGCTTGACTTTAAACACACAGCCTCTAGTACATGCAGTCCTCAGGGAGAACAAGCAGTTCAGACTGTGAGAGTACACCTTGTAAGATACATTTGGATATACTGCAATTTATTTTCAATGATATATTATATGTTAAAGAAATGTATAGCACTTTTATTTAGAAATGTCAGTGAGAGAAGGTCCTGTAACTTGGTGCAGTTAATGCACATTTTGAATTATTGACATACTTATAATGTCTTTACAAATGTTTTTGTTTTGGTTCTGTAAATCTTTCTGTACAGGACTATGTGCAGGCTGTTTTTTTAATGCGCCTATAGAACCTTTTTTTTCTTTTTGCGGGGTGTCCAAAGATGCATTGACTATAGTCTTTGAATTATTATAATTGTATTCAAGTTTAAAATTCTAGTAGCGTGACATTTTTGAGGCTGATGGGAATGCCATTCATTTTGCAAATATTTGGTAGTAAACTAAAGTATTGAACAAATCAAAATGTTGCAGATGAAAGGTCAGAAGATCAAAAGTTAAAACAATTAATCCTGAGGGGAACAGGGATGTCTAAACCACATTTTTGGTAAGCTATCCAAAAGGGAGACATTTTATTCTGGACCAAATTGGTGGATCGGATCAACACTGCTATCAGGATGATTCCAATAAGACTGCTGTGCACCTTCAGTGATATACATCTTGTCAGGGTGAAGACATCCAAGGAAGATAAAATGCATTTGGCTTTTATGTCTTTAAGGCAGGGCACATTCCATTAAAGCAAGTCAAAGTCAAATTCTCCCACACAACAACTGAATTACCCTCTGCGCAGCATACAGTAGGTCTCTGTCTTATTAGCATCACATGACACTGACTGGCTGATATATGATTATAATAAACAACCATAGTCAGCCTTGCTTCTCAGTGAACTCACACACAGGCTGGAAGTCATTCTACCAAAGCTTTTGTGTGGACATAAAAAACTCACAGTAGTACAGGATGTACCGCAGAATACATGGTACACTCCAACATGAGTATTGTTTCCATGTGTTGTCTGAGGTCAGACTGAGCCTGTTAGTTATGCTGCTACCATTCAGTAAGACTTGTACTTGCACAAGTTAAAAGGGATGATGGGGGTTTACAGTTTGCAAATAATTACTTTTGAAAGGTAAATAAATAATAGATCATGTCCTAAAACTCAATTGATAAGTAAATACCATTAATGAGAACACATGTTTGGTTGCTGGGTGTCGATGCCATTGACCGTTTGAGACCAAAAAATTGATGGAAAAAAATAAATGTATCAATGACTTATTGAAATGTTCATCTGCAGACACCACTATTAAATCTCTTGATTAATGCATTATAAATATATCTAACAGCAGACAGGATGGATTATTAGGAAGTCAGAAACCCATTTGTGAATTACCAACATGTATTGCTCGATAACAACTCAATAGAGAGGACACACAAGTCAATGAGAGTTGTAACATTGTGTTTGTATGTTGTCTATAAAGTAGTGCAGTTATAGTCATTAACCTTTCATAAAAGTTTCTTTTTATAAAGTGGTCACTACAATCACTACACTGGTTTGTCGGATAAAGGTGTGGCTGCAGTACAGAGCAGCATCGGGGAAATCCAAGTGGAACTCTTTTCACATGCAGGAACATATTTCTGGCTCCATGTTCCACACCAGAGACCAGCGAACACACCAGATGCTTAGCTAGTGGAAGCTAACTTTTACAAATCCTTCAACTCCTTTTGTTGCTTGTAGAGAATAAAACGCATGACAGCAGTGAAGAAGTGCTCTGAGAGTCAGTAGATGGGACACGTTTACAAGCTTAGATTGCCATGTGAACAAATATGGCCGCTGAGAGCCGGAGCAGTCTGCCACTGACCCCCTCATATCTCTTCCATTATTACATGGCTTAGTTATATACTCGATTCTGATTGGTCAATCCGGACATTTGAGAGGTCAATATGACAGTAGTACAGACTACTGTTAAGCAGTATAATGACCGTTGCTAAGGAGGATCAAGATAGAGAAAGAAACATATGTTAAAAGCTCTGGACATCAGATAAATCAACAGCAGCAGGAAGTAAACACTAACAGGAACACGGTATGGGCTCTGTAGTGTTTAAGGACATCAGTCACAGAAAACATCAATCAGAGCTGCCTTGTTGTCGGAGTTCCAGACGTTGGTGCGCCGTGAAACAGAGTTTTATATTCTTTTCAGGTTGATATTATTCAAGCTGTGACTTCCGCATTATCAACATCCCTCCGCTTCGCGTCGGGCCCGTGATCAGCCTGTCGGGTCTTCTTTTTCCAATAACGACCGCCTCGCTGCACATTGTCCTTTACTTAAAACTAATCGGTGATGTGCTGCAGTCTCATTCAGGAAACGTTATATTCAATTCATATGTGATAAAGTGTGTCAGGTGTCAAGAAACACAGCACGGGTTCTGTTCATTTTGACTTTGAGGTTTCTTAAATAAAGTGGTTATCATATTAAAATGAAAACATCATCCCACAGATGATTATGTTATTTATAATCCACAATGAAATGATTTGACTAGTTTACATTCTAATACTAGAAATGATCTTTTTTGAGAGCATATCCATTTAAATAAAAAATGAAGAAAGAAAGCCGGAGTTAATCAAGCTCAAGCTCAAAGTGATCCGGCTTTATCCAGTTACAGATTGTAGGAAGGTTTTTGTACAGTGAACTGCACTAATGTTTTGATGCATCTGCAGACAAATGTAAAACACTTATCTTCTAGTCTGTGTTTTTGCAAAACATTTTTGCTGATATTTCTTTCTGTGGAGTAACGTATCTTCACATTTTTCCTAAACACACTTAATGTACCTGCATCCACAGTTAGGATACTGTCATTCTTAAACCCTGACTTCTGACGTCTTCATTTAAGAGGAAAAAACATTTTGAGTTCCTGCTGGTTCCTGGCCTGTGAGAGCGAGGGGAGTGCCCAGGAATGTCTCCCAGTTGTGGCAAATATTTGGCCGCCCGAGCTGTGAGAGGGCAGCACTTAAAAAGAGGAAAGAAATGAGAGATCCTCTCATCTGCCTGCGCACACAGCGCTGGAGGTGGAAAAAATGCTCGTACCTACAGTAACACACACTCACTGTTACGACTTACTCCGGTGTGTGTGTGTGTGTGTGTGTGTGTGTGTGTGTGTGTGTGTGTGTGTGTGTGTGTGTGTGTGTGTGTGTGTGTGTGTGTGTGCAGATAACTCATCAGCGTGGGTGTGTGAAGAGCAGCCTGCTGTTTACTTTGAACATGACTATTTCCATTCACTCACCTCTGTGAAAAATGCTCCACTACTGTTTTTAACCTTAGCGCAGAGCTGTGGAGCCGACACACTGCTGCTTTATTAACAAAGGGCCCCACTTTCACACAGAGACACACTGAGAGCTGCCCGGTGTTACCACAGCCTCTTCATGTGGGCCACTGAAGAGTAACGCATTCACTTCTGGGAGAAAAGATCAGATATAATCATGTTGTGTTGGCCGAAGCACTGAGGTCCATTCTGTTCATGTGCTTTGAACTTTAAATTCTGCTTTCATTGTGCAGCTGTACATACAGTTAATATGTTACCTGAGTATAAGCACTACACACAACTATTATTACATTTTTAAGTATTTTAGTACAGGGGCCAAAACACTTACAGTAATTTGCAGCGTTTTGTGCAGCCATCTCATCAACTCTGTGCATGTTTCCTCTAGTTGGTAAATGTTGATGTTTCTTCATTTGCATGTGTTTTGGGATATGTGTTTTTTGAATTGCATTGTTTTAAAACTCGTTTCTTGTGTTTTGTAGCACGGTCAGCCACCGTATCAAAGAATGAGGTTCTTTCTATGTTCTACTAGTACATTCCATTGACAGACCAGAGCCAACAATGCTTTGATCCACACCCCTCACAATCTTTTCACTTCTCCATGGTTTCAACCTGGGCTAACATATTTGAGATCATGAAAATACTGTTGTTGCTGTGTAGTAAAGAAATAAGGAAACATTTTTGATATTTTCTTAGTTTTTCCCTGCACAGCGATTTGTGACCAAATCCTAGCATAACGTACGAGTGCTGAGGATACAAATAGAGGAAGGGTAAACAGTGTACAAAAGTTTTGGAGAACATTGTCATAGAAACCATATATTTTTTTCTGGTGGTGTGCTAGCATCCACCAACTCATGACATATGTTGCCATAGAGCTGAGGGTTTCTAAACATATCTATATATTTTTTTATGAGAGTTCTTGTTGTTGCCTCCCACATTAGCAGCTGCTGATAATCAGACAGGGGTGTGCTGTTTGGCCTCCAGTCAGCCTTAGCTTTTTAGTCTAAGACATTCTGCATTTATACTGTTTCTGGTTACACTCAGCTACTTCAACACTTTCCTGCAAGAAAGCTTTGTACAACATGGCCTCGAGCCATGTGTGAGGCAGAGAGGGTGGATTATACAACACACTGTAGAATTCTCGGGAGATCAACACAGTGTGGATAAAAGAAATCTGAGCTCATATTCCTGTAAACGCTCGTTTACAGGAACGACAGACAGACAGAGGACAGGTTCTACTTAACCCTACTGACAGCATTAACACCATCGAACAAAAACACACAGGATATCTTTCCCTCTCCTTGTTTATCTGTCTCAGAGTCATGACGTGAGGCTCTGTGCTGCGAGCAGGAACCAGACCAGGAGGATTAGAGCAAAGTTCAGCAAACACATTTGTTGCTTCCACTTAATAGCTTTAATAAGACGGATCTGTCAAACTGAAATGCAGCAGGGTGCACCTGATCTCAATGCTATTTTGCCACATGCCTGACATGTTCAATGGACTGGATAATATCAGTCCTTTAATTCAGTCCCAAAATATCAACTTGTGTACTGTGATTAGGGTTGCAAAATTCCGGGAATTTTCAAAGATGGAAACTTTCCATGGGAATTAACGGGAATAAACTGGGAATTTTCTAAATTGAAGGTTGGCTCTTCATAGGGAACTTAAATATAGTTGGGGAAACTATATTTTAGCATAATCTTGACTAAAACAAACAGATGCCATTCAAGTACACTTGAATATCCACGCCATAGCACACTGCTTACTGCATGGCTATTGAGACCACACAAAGGTTCGCAACAGGCTCACCAATGTGAGAGTGGAAAAACTGGTTGACATTCGGGCAAACCTAAGGCTCTTTGAGCCGGACACAGAGCCATCCTCAACAAGGCTGGACAGTGACACTGAAGAGGAAGAGGAAGAGTGTGATGTTGATGAGGCCCAGGAAGAGCCCGTTGACTGAAAGGGTTTAGCAAAAATGTAGAGGATCGCTTAAAGGAAGATTTGCATGTTTAATGGGACTTTTTGGAGGGAGGAGGGCTCTTTACATTTAACATTTTGAAAGGGATTTTTGGATGGGGGGTGCATTTTTGTTCATTTTTTAATGAGTGGGGTTGGGGGGGGATGAGTAACATTTAAAGGGGACATATCATGCTTTATTTGAAAAATATATTGTAGGGCCATGCCTATATAAAGTATATAAATATAGTTTTTTTTTTCAAAATACCAAACAGATCCTGCATTTTAGCCATGCTTCATTTCGCTCTATTTGCTCTTTCCAGCGCTGTTTTTGCAGGGGGCTGATTCTGTGAGCTGCAGCTGACCACGCCCCCCTGCAGGAGAGGGGAGCGTGCTCTGAGATCAGCTGCTAGGCTGCAGCGGGGAGAAGAGGGGGAGAAAAAGAGATCTCCCTCCTCCGTGTTTTATTCTTATAGAAGTAAGAGGAGAAGTAACGGGGCAGAAACCCTCCTTTTTACGCAGCGGTCCAGACATAGACATCAAACGGCGACACATATTCAGTGTGCAGTTCCTTTGGCATTATGGCAGGGATATCTAGATACTTTCCAAGGTTTGACATAATGAATTGTGCTACTTTTAAAGCAAGCAACGATGTTTTCAAATCTGTAATCAAAAAGCTCCTCAAAAACGCTATCGAAGCAGTTCCTGCCGTTGCTACGTTAGTTCAAACAGTAACAACGGACTATTTTTCTTAGCGGATGCATGTCAATTTAAATCAATACAACTATTTTTTAAATCAATAAAATCATTTTCTAAATCCATAAAAGCATTTCAATTAATATTGGGAGTCATGTCGTTACTTTGTCGAGAATGTGGCCATGTAATAAGCGGGATAATGTGCACATTGCATAATGTGCCTTCATGCCGATCTAGATCCCTCCGCTTCGCGTCGGGCTCCTGATCAGCCTGTTGGTGTTCTTTTCCCCATAATGACCGCGTCGCTGCACATTACCCCTTACTTATGATTATATAGTCATTATTCATTTGTTTTAAAGCAGGAGGCGCAAAAGCTTGCCTCGGGGAGGGAGAAAAAGAGCCACAGCGGAGAATAAACAGAAGGGCAACCATGGCAACCATGCAAGGGAAGTCTTCTTCGCTGCTTTTGTGGCAGACTACAGCGCCACTTACAGGCCTGGCATATGTACTACAGCGTCTCCAGCGCTTTCGAGCGGCAATGGCCGGCAGTGGCCCAACCTCTCATTCCCCTGATCGGTGGAGAATTTACCACTAAGCGGAGCACCACTTTTGTGACGTAGAAAATCATTCAAATCTGGGTCAGTCTGTATCAGATCCGTTGCAGCCCCTTTTTTAGAGATTTGGGTATAGAGGAAAAGAGAGAGGGTTGTGTTTTCTGACACTTGATGAGTTCCCTGACACACCGGGGACACATATTATGTATAAAAGACGTACAACAGTGCATTTTGCATGATAGGTCCCCTTTAACTCAACATTCCTGTTTTCGTTCTTCAATGAAACAAATAATTGTTCAATAAAACAATTAAAACTTGTTCTGTTCTACTTGAAATTTTTTTTTTGAATATTATCTCAATATTCTGTTGAAATTTCATGTTTCTTGTTTAATTTTGCATCGAATATTTCCAAAATCCCCCAGCTTAACTTCCCATGGAAACTTTCCGGAAATTTACCAGAAAGTTTCCGCCCCTTTGCAACCCTAACTGTGATCAACCATACAGTTTTTAATCATCTTTTAAATACACTAGTACTGTACCTGCATTTTTGTACCATTTTGTGTTGTAAAAATCTCATGTATTCACTTGATATGTACTGTAGCTGGATGTCAGCTGGGTTAACCTAGCTTAGCATAAAGGCTGAAAACCAATCCCCCAGGAAGAGAGCCTACCGTTGAAGCAAATGTTCATAGTGGCCAAACGGCGATAGTACACTTACGTTCTGTGACATCATTTGGGCCCAACAAATATTTTTTTGTAAGTTACATCTGTAACTCAGCGCATCATTTTTTAGCTTAATCTACTACCCAGTTCCAACACTTTTATAGCCCTTATTTAAATCATTATGGTCTAAAATGCACTAAAAGCTGAGATGTTTTCCTTCTATTTAATTTGACTGAGCAGAGGGCAGGAGATCGAAGGCGGGGCTAAAGGAAAACTCGCACTGTGCACGCTCTATGGGCCCATTTACAGGTGACTTTTTAATCTACAATCGCTCCATTTTGGGCTTCATATGCCACTGAGCAACTCTTTTTAATTGTTTTAATTTTCTTAAATGTGTGCATACTCTAAACTGTATAAACAAATATGTATTATTATTATATCCTATACATACACAACTTCTGTCTTCTTCTTCTATCTCATTGCCAAAACCTGTCCATAGACATTTGAACACCTGGCAAATGACTCAAAACTGATTCAGAGGTAGTACACACACACACACACACACACACACACACACACACACACACACACACACACACACACACACACACACACACACACACACACACACACCACACACACACACACACACACACACACACACACACACACACACACACACACACACACACACACACACACACACACACACACACACACACACACACACACACACACACACACACACACACACACACACACACACACACACACACACACACACACACACACACACACACACACACACACAAGAAATATGATGGTGATATGTATCGTATACAATAATTCTTTATCCTAATCTGGTTAATTTCTTAAATTTGACTTGCACAACTATCACAATGAGAATACGAAAGGTCCGATTGGCAAAAGACACTTCCTGCATACCACAAGAGGTAACCCTTGATCCATCTTTTTTCTCCCTCAGACTATAGCAATACTTTTTTTTTTAATAAAACCATCTCACAGAGAACCTCAGTGCTTGTATAAAACAGTCACTGAGTGCTGATAAATCACTGGATTTAGATAATGATGTACTCCGTGCAGAAAGGGATGTTCCCCTCAGGATACTGAACATTTACAAACATCTCCTCCTCAGAGTTATCAGCACTACGTCTCATAGCTTGAAACACTGTTAAAAAAGTACTCATTTACATGATTCATGTACAGTATACAGCTGCTACCTTCCAACAAGATGAATGCCTTGTAATACCTGTTGATACACATGTTTTATTACTGCATTGCTGAATCAAGCAATAGTAATCCCATACAGTAAGTGTGCCCCTGCTGCAGGGCAGTCCATGACTTCTGCATGTCAGTACAGTTTACACTAGATCAGCAGGGTGGAGGTGGTGCAAGGAGGCGATGGAGCTGAAGAGTGAGAGGTTATCTGGAGGCCTGTTCTCTCAGTTTGTAACCACTGTGGGTCAGGAATGTTTCTTTTCAAACATACCTCGTGTGCATGTTAAAGTGAAGAAGTGCAGCTTTAGCAGAGATCTTTGGATCAGGAGGTGAACAATGACAGCTTGCTGAGTGTATGTTTCTCTTAATATGGGATTCATTAACGGCATGTGAGAGTTGTGCATGTTACGTGAATACTTTGCAATTAATGGAATGAATGGAGGCTGTGTGGTGGGGTTAAGTCATACTGGAATGTGTCAATGTTGTAATATTTGTGTGTGTTACTAACCAGTGCAGACGCAGGGCGTGCAGGAACGCTGACAGCCCCTCCATGATGAGCAGGATGGCAACAGTGAGCGTGGCAAAGGCCGCAAAGATGATTGACAGGCCGAAGAACCCCGCTCCGCTGCGGGAAGACAGACCCAGGTGCATCACCATGGTCCACAGCACCTCCGACAGCTCTGCACACACACACATTACGTTAGATGTTATTCAGCTGACGCTTTTATCTACAGCCAAACACACACACACACACACACTCACACACGACAAGGTATACACTCAAATACACAGAACAAGCATCCTTGAATTCACTGTATTAGAACCAATGTACCTACTAAGTAGGGCTGTGCAATTAATCGTATTTTAATCGCGATTACGATTATGGTTTGCGACGATTATGAAAACAGCATAATTGACAAAATACGATTATTTTGCTGGGTGCGCTTTCGCCCCTCCCTAAATGCCCACTCGGCCACGTGGGAGTGACATGTGTTGTGAGTGTTCAGCGCGAGCGAATATGTCAGATCAAGTGCAGCAACTCGTTAAAAAGAAGGGTACAACTCAGGGTCGGCGTCATGGGTGGTCATTCGCGGGCCATGCCCCCCCAAATGAGTCACTGTGCCCCCCCAACGCAGGGTGGGCAAGCCTTATTGCCACTTTGCCGGTTTTTTTTTTTTAATCATATAAGTTAAAACGTTTCCACCAAACGTTTTTTGTGTGAAATACATCAGAAATAAAGAATACACATTTGTATTCTTTATTTATTCTTTATATGAAACACAGCCTGAGGTGTGCTCACTGCTGCTCTCTGATTGGTGTGTTGCTTGACCAATGACCCCGACTTTTGTTTTGTAATCATTACGTGGCTGTGTGTTTAGATGAAAGCCCAGTGGCGATCTGTTCATCTGTTACACTGATTATACAGTAAAGCCATCGAAAATAATATGATATACAGTACAGTACAAGTACATGGGTCTCTGTGTTTCATTCAAGCTCGGCTCTCTGTGTGTGGCACGAGCGCAGTTTGTCAGTGCGCGAGCGGTAACGTGGAATATTGTTGTTAGCATCTGGTTAGCTAGCTATGCTAACGGATATAAAGAGCTGTTTCTACACCAAGGTGGAGGAGAGTCCTCTCCTGTCAGACTGAGAGGATCTTATAACGTCAGCTCAGTGAGGTAAGGACTCTCTCAGTGTTTAGATAGTTCACTTTGGTGTAAGTTATCTCAGTGGGTCTCAAACGGTTTGGTCACCATTTATGTAAACAAGTATTTGCGAGGAATAGGCTGCCTTTATATGATCATTATAGTTATTAAAGAATAAGAGAATAAATGAAAAACGGGTATGAAATACTATAGGACAGTAACACAAGAATACAGTTGAAAGGGAAGTGATTAGTAAAATATCCATAAAGAAAAAGTAAATCTGTGTACAGTTCTGTTTCATATGGGTGTTGAGAGATGTATCCATAGATCTCTTAATGTTGCTTTCAAAGTGCACCAGATTGATGCTTTTAACTTCAATATTTAAAAAGATCTTCCCGGGGGAGCATGCCCCCGGACCCCACTAGAGGAGGTTAGGTCCACCCCCCACCTAAAACATGTTCACATGGATAGGATACTAAATACATTTGCACACTTTTTATATGGTGGCCTATGTCCATATGTTTCTGTTTTGGTGGTCGTGCCACAACCGTGCATGTATGCACAAGTCATAGGTGCGCTATACAATAGCACTACACCCTGCAATGTGTGTGAAAGACAATAAACTTTACAGCATGTTTTTTTAAATTGAAGTTGCGTTGGTGTTTGTGTGTTGGTTGTTGACGGCAGTATGTGCCCCCCCTTGGTAAATGATTGCCCCCCCATTTGATTTGTTCTAGAGCCGACCCTGGTACAACTATTTCCACTATTTGGAAGTACTTTGGCTTTCAGGAGTCCGACGTGGAGCAAAACAAAGTATAGTGCAGGATTTGTTACCAGGTTGTGTTGGCACCACACGCTAACACAACCAATGTCTTTAATCAGCTGAAATACAACCACAAAGTGCAATACGACCGGGCAGTAATACAACAAAAAGCAGATGCCCGCTCGACTTCATCCACCACATCATCACCGTCATCGATTCTGGACGCATTGTACAGAGCAACGGCCTACGCGACGAGCTCGCAGAGACACAGAGATATTACAGGTGCCATTACATTTCACATCGCTAAAGATATGTGCCCAGTTAGCACTGTTAGCAACCAGGGCTTTAAGCAACTTGTCAACACGTTGGACAAGCGTTACGCGATGCCGTCTCGGTATTATTTCAGCAGGTCTGTTCTGCCTGCGCTATATGACAAATGCCGTGGGGAAGTTGAGAGAGATGTGGCTTCAGCTGACTACTTTGCTACCACAACAGACCTATGGTCTAGCCCAGGGGTGCCCAACCAGTCGATCGCGAGATGTGTCTAAAAATAGAACAACAATATTCTGTTTTATCGTTAATGTCCTGTAACATAATCTTCCTGTGCCAGAATAATGCACTTGAACGCATCAAAGCTTTGTGATTGGCCGGCGTCACCCCATGTGTCGGGGCGTGGCTGAGGGTCTTCAGTACAGGTGGCAATATTGTCACCTGCCTGCGCTCTTCTCTGAAACCAGACCATGTAAACAGCCTGGTGTTTCTTGCGAACAATGTTTAAGAGATGACACGAGCAGCCCTACCAGCATTTGCCATGGTGGCCTAAACATTTTTATTTGGTCTTAAATTGTATTTATTGTATTTATTTCCTGTTACTTCTGGACCATGACGGTTGGCCAGCCTTCATCGTTTAACTGAGTGGAATATGTTGAATATGTTTTACCAAAATGTTGGCTATATGTTAAGGAGTTTTCAGTAGGTTGTGACAGTGCACTGCAACATGTTTGATTTCATTTATTTTGGTCTAATTTATTTTTATTTATCATATTAATAATATATGTTTAGTATGGTTTTGGAAGTGCGCTCCAACATATTTGTTGATCTTGTTTATTGGTAAAATATTATTTGTTTTAAAGTTCAATAAATGGTCAATGAATAATCGTCAAAATAATCGTGATATCAATTATTGACCCAAATAATCGTGATTATGATTTTTGCCATAATCGCACAGCCCTACTACTAAGTCAGTTTATGTATAGAAAGAGTTTCTATCTAGAACTTTTTTAACCACTAAATCCACCGCGGAGAATAAACAGAAGGGCAACCATCTTTGCTGCTTTTGGTGTATTTTGTGGCGGAAGTACAGTGCCACTTACAGGCCCGGCATATGTACTACAGCGTCTCCAGCGGGTCGAGCGGTCTCGTGTGGAAGGACCTATGGGAAGGACACGTTTCTGGTGCCTGTTGCGTGTGGACGGAATACTTTTTTGATAACGATTTTGCTTCGTTTGCGTTACCGTTCTCGTGTGGCTCCAGCCTTAGTGACGTTTGGAGCTGGTCCTAGCTACTTCCACTGGAAAAGAGTTTGCAACAGGGGCGTCGCCTGGACCTGAAACATTCGGGGCTTAGGCCACAGTGGCGCTATAGTGGAATGTTCTACTGCAACACTCCCCACACCCACAGTACACCCGCGACTGTTACAATGAAGGCTCGATAATCAGCTCACGGCATATAGGCAGGGGCAGAGCCATATAATAGAAGAGTTACGACATCTCCGTTCACTCCAATGGACCACTTTTTTTTACAGCAATGGCGGATCGTGGAGCCTCTCAATCGTTCCCCGGAAGTTAGCGCCAAGGCTAGCAGAGCTGTCGAGTTGCAGCATAATAGACCGTTCGTGACGGACTTTTAAAGGTAAGAAGAAGTTTAAAGATTTATATTGCGGATATTATCAGTACATCTGATTCAAATTAACATGTGTATTAAAGGATGTCAGTGGATTATCCCTAAATTAGTAGATTTAGGGAACGTTTACAGATAACAGATTAAGCTAGGATACCGAAGCAAGTTAGCAACAGACGTTGAACAGCCTTTTAATTGTAAATTCCGTTCTCTTAATGTCATTTCGTCCAACGTTGTTGAATTAGAGAAGAGGGGCTTCTAAACGGGATTGTATGCGGGGGTGGAGGGAGTTAAATATTAGATAGATATAACTTTGGTGCGTGTAAGAGTGAGTGTTTTTAGCAGAGCCATATTGTGTCCTTGTGATTATGTTGATTATTACCTGTGTGTATAATGTTGCAGCTCAGCTGATTTTGGATTGATGGCAAAGAGAGAGGGACTTAAGTGAGAGTGAAAACACAAGATAAGTTTAATACTACTGTTTTATATAAGTAAGCATACTAAACATGTATTCTATCACTGTATTATATAAGTAATCTTGTTAGTATACTACTGTATGGCAGGTGGAGGGGCAGTGATGTTACAGGTGGAGGAGCAAAACTGCAAGACTGCAAACTCACAAGACAGAGAAATCAAAGTTTGTTCTCCAGAGAAGAGGTTGATTTCACTTCAATTTTTTATTCCATATTTTCTAAAGATGTGGAAATGGCAACAAAAAAAATTGAGAGCTGTAACCAAGACAACTGTAACAACATGAGTAGAGAGCCACCAAGGTTTTTCAAGTCCCTCTCTTACTCCATTTTGCCAACCCAAACTTCCAGGTACATGATGGGACACCTTGCTTGTTTTTGTTTTTGCCTTCTTAATTGTCTCATTGCTCCATTTCATCCCCTTTGTGGTGAGTCTGCCTAATGCCTTAAGTTGGTCTTTTGAAAACGTTTTCTTATATTTCTTGTCCCTAATTTTCATTGTTTTCTTGAGAGCTGCATTTTCCTTCCTGATTTTTTCTTAGTGCAGCCTTTGCTTTTTTGGTGATTCCTTCTTGGCTCTTTAATTTTCTCTTTAATTGTTGTAATAGATCTGTTTGACTGGCTGCTGGTTCCCTCGTATGCTGACTGGCTGCTGGTTCCCTCGTATACTGACTGGCTGCTGGTTCCCTCGTATGCTGACTGGCTGCTGGTTCCCTCGTATGCTGACTGGCTGCTGGCTGAGTGGGTGGTGTCCGCCCTCCCTGTCTCTCCTCACTAGCCATGTCCTCTCTTTCTTCACCCTCACTTTCCTTTCTCTCAGTCTCCTCATCCCTTCTTCCCTCAATCTTTGAGACTAATGTAAGTAGAAGACATGGCACTGTACATTTTCGAACATTTTAAATGTTATACCACTTAAAAATAACAAATATTAATTGTTACTAAGAGTTCATACTTATTATACCTGTGTCACCTTTCACACTATAGCTGTGATCATGAGCTATGGGCTTTGTAGATACAGGTCCCGGGGTGAATCGTGGTGCAGGGGCCCTTCTCTTTTTGACCACAGGGCGATGCACGAAGATGCTGGTGGGTATAGCCTCTGCTCTCAGCCTAGTCTTGCCCTTTTTAGTCTTGACAAACTGGTCTGCATCAAAATGTGCCTGCGGAGTGACTTGAGGTTACTTCACACACACAGAACAACTGTGTCTGAATCTTGTCTGCCCACATACATATTCCATAGTGGTTGAATACACAGTATTAGGAAACACTTTATACTTACTGGACATGTTATACTCATTACATACTGTATATAAAATATGACCAAGAATGTGAGACAACTTTATAGAAATTCATATCACATCTGTTACTGATGCCATTTGTCATACTTTGTTAAACTCACAAATAATAAAGTTCCATAACTTCAGTTGGGAACAAAGACCACACCTTATCTCCCCAAGGCAATTTCCCATCCAATAGGTGTGCTATATAGGTGTGTATAACCCTTTCTCCTGTCTGTTTATCCCTCTTTCAGCACAAGAACCAGAGGGGGATTCAATGGAGCCTGAATACCTGCACTGAGACCCTCACCCTGCACCCTGAGTCTCAACTCTCAGTGTTTTTCAAGCCTTTCCCTGTTTTTTTGTATTAAACAAAACATTAAGCTTTCCCAATGGTGTGGTTTTTGTTTTGTGAAAAAGTGCAAATGCAGTGTTTGTATATAATTACATCACATATTTTTTTGCTGTTGGTCGTGAAATTGCTCCTGCTGACTTGAGCCAGCAATTTTTTCCTCCGTTCTGTGTCAGTGGGGAAGCCGTACATTCGTACTCCTTTCTCGGAGCGATTTGAGCATCCCCAGGCAGCACAGCAAACCATGGTGGCGACTAGGAGGCAGCACAGCAAACCAGGACAACACGGAGGAAAAGGCACAGACAAACTGCATGATATGATATTCAATGTTTATTGAATTCCATGTATTTGCAATGGATGTTCCTAAAACAACACATTTAACATCATCATCATGCTGCTGCTGCTAGTCCTTTGATAGTCACCTGTCGGTCTCCTGTCCTTTCTGAAAGCCATAAAGATGACATTAGTCATTTAGATAACTTGTGTCCTCAATTACCATGGGATTACTGAAACTACCATGAATTTAAGAAAATGGTAGACATTAATCTAATCTGAATTTTAAAGCATTACTTTAGATCCCCTCCCTCTAAATATATCAATAAACATTAGAAAGTGATGCTCCTGACTACCATACAAGTTTAAGAAGATAATATTGGTTTTAAAGAATTTAAAGCTATAAATAAACAGCAACAGGCTCTTTAACCAAGGCACTGTTAGCCTAACATGTAAACTAGTTGTTCACACTAATCCTAATATTATCACTTAATATTAGCAAATTCTATTTTATTTTTTAAAACATATTGATGTAAATACATACACATATCGATTTGTTGTATAAATATTGCAAATCAAAACCTTTATTCACTAATAATTACCAAAAATCGTAGTTCTATCTCCTGTTATCAATGCATTCACATTGCCCGCCATGAACTTCCGGGGAACGATCCTCGTCTACATGGACCACGTGACGATAACCGTTTTTGGACTTCCGTTGTCGTAACTCTTCTATTATATGGCTCTGGGCAGGGGTAAAGTGTTATTTTTTATTACATTTCATTTTAGCTGACGCTTTTATCCAAAGCGACTTACAATTACCAATTACAGGGACATTCTCCCTGGGGTAACTAAGGGCTAAGTGCCTTACTCAAGGGCACACTAGTGGTGGTGTTCCAGGCGGGAACACCCATATGAAACAGAACTGTAAACAGATTTCCTTTTTCTTTATGGATATTTTACAAATCACTCTCCTTTTAAACTCTATTCTTGTTTTACTGCCATATAGTAGATTTCACAACTGTTTTTCCTTTATTCTCTTATTTTTTTTGTAACTGAAATGATCATATGAAGGTGTGCCGCGGAGATAATCTTTTGAATAATTTGTGACCAAATCGTTTGAGACCCACGGAGATAACTTAAGTTAACTATCTAAACAGTCCTTTAGCTCACCTGAGTCTCTCAGTCTGAGAGGAGAGGACTCTCCTCCAGCTTGTTGTGGAACAAACAGCTCCTTATGTCCGTTAGTGCAGCTAGCTAACCAGATGCTAACAACACGGTCCCTGCTGGCACCGGTCCCCCTCTCCCTCCTCTCTCTCGCTCTCTCCCTATATCACACTAAATGCGCTATTACCACACACACACAGAGCCGAGCTTGAATGACACAAGCAAGCAACTCTCTGATTGGTCTGGTGTCTTGCCTCTGTTGCATTCACTGAACACTGGAAATTACAGTTCTGCCGTTCTCTCTTGTGTCATGATGAGGTTCACGTAAAGCACGGTTAATGTATTATATTATTGAGGGAGAATTGTCCGGGGCTACAGAAAAAACATTCGGGGCTTCCAGGCCAGGCGACGCTACTGGTTGGCAACACTGAATTTTGTTTTCCACACTTATTGTTCCACTGTTTCCAATTCAGTTACTGAGGAGAGTAACTGGAAATAAGTTACATTGATACTCTTTAGTTACTTGATAGCTTCTTGGGAAAATAAAAGCGCTAAACCTCTTCCTGTTTTGGCTCACAATATCTGACAGACTTCCTATGTGCTGAAAATGGAGCCTTTATTTCCAATTTGCTGCCCTAGGCAAGATTTTAGCTGCCCCCCCCGCCCCCCCCAAATGCAGACACTCACTATGACTCGCGCATGCATGCACGGTTGTGGCATGACCACCAAAACAGAAAGATATGGACACAAGATGTGTTCAAATGTATTTAGTATCCTATCCATTTGAACATGATTTAAGGCGAGACACCCCAGGTGAATAGGGTAATTTTTTAACTTAAAGTTATCAGCTAGAAATTTCTCCAGTTAATTACTTACAATAAGGCAATTGTTTTTTGTATTACAAGTTTTTCTGAAATAGCATGTTTAAATATGCAAATGATCCATTATATCATTAAATATGCGCATATTTTAACACATTTCAGGAATCGAAATCTGAACTTTGGATAAAGCCAGGTTCAAAATTCTTGTTTCATTTTGTATTCATATTAGTATCTAAGGCTTTTACAGAAGGGATATTGGATATCTCTTTGTATCACTCCATAAATCAGAAAATACTGTCAACAGCCCTAAAATATCAATTTTTGCCATGTTTTTAGGTATACAATGTTGTATAATTCAGGCTATGAATGATATATGAAAAAACCCTTCTGTAAAAGCCTTCATAATATTGATAGGAATATAACTGGAAGGTTTGGTGTATGTACGTGCTATTGAAGTTGACATTTTGAACTCAGAGTAGGAGAAAAAACTCATTTTGAGAAAACGACCTTTAAAGATTGCAGTGAGGCGCTAGCTAAACCTTCCTGTTCTTTGGATGACAGCTTGCGCATCGACGCACTCCGTGAAGGTATTTCATGTTCGGGGTCATTTGTTTTTTGTATAACCTTGCTTCGTGCAAGTGACAATTGTTGTCGTCTTCTCTGTGAACGTTTTTTTCGCCGTTCTTTTGCCATTTTGAGATTTCAATTTCTAGCGGAAAGCTAACCAGGAAGTGTTTTAGCACACCACGTGACGCATCTGAACGAATCACGTTGTCAGAAATTGACACCAGCCAATGAGATTTCGTTTCTTGGTTTAAGACCCCTTTGTACTTTCACGATTGGTTGCTGATACAAAGGAAATGACCATATTTGGATCAGATGAGATTGTGCAGGAGAGACGGAGCTTTCCAGCGATACCTCTGTTGACATGGTGCACACAGCGGTCGCGGTACTTTATGTTACGTTAGAATGCTAACTTTTGGTGAATTTAGGAGAAATCTACAGACGCAAATAGACAAACTATAGTAAAATAAACACTTAAATGTGTATTTTGTACGTTTTCCTTCAAAAAGCCTGAAAGAAAACATGTTATAGAATCAAAAGAGCACAAAATCTCAAAATTGACCAGTACTTGAAAAACGATGTTTTTGCCTGCTGTGTCTCGCCTTAAAGGTGGGGTAGGTAATTTTGGAGAAACCAGCTCGAGTGCGCTGGAATTTGAAAATACACAGCCGGAACAAAGGTGCCACTTCCTTACAGAGCCCCTCCTCCAACACACACGAACGCGCACATGACCAATGAGGGCACGAGATAAGTTTGTGCACAGATGGAAGGCTGACAGGCAGGCAGGCCATCCAATCATTTTAGCCTGGGAAAATGATTGGTCGTGCTTTTTACAGTACCACGGCTTCCACTAATGACATTTTTTAATGTATTTTTTGTCAAAGCACTTCAGATATTCATTGCTATCGGGATGTTAAGAGCATTCCATGGAATATAACAAAAAGTGTATCTCGAGCCGGTTGTTCAAACTTACCTACCCCACCTTTGAGTGGGGGGTGGACCTAACCTCCTCTTGGGGGGTCCGGGGGCATGCTTAATATTGAAGTTAAAAGCATCAGTCTGGTGCACTTTGAGAGCAATGTTAAGAGATCTATGGATACATCTCTCAACACCCATATGAAACAGAACTGTAAACAGATTTTCTATTTATTTATGGATATTTTACAAATCACTCCCCTTTTAAACTGTATTGTTGTTTATTAATAACAACATTTTTTGAATGTCATATAGTATTTTATAGTAAGAGAATAGATGAAAATCTATTCTCTTATTTTTTTATAACTATAATGATCATATAAAGGTGTGCCTTTACCTCACTGAGCTCAGGTTATCAGAGCCTCTCAGTCTTTCAGGAGAGAGCTCTCTAGAGCTCTCCCCCCCCGCGGCCGCTTACACAGTAAATTCCAATGTTAATAAAAGTTGTATACGTTTTTTGGGAGTTTGATTTATTTTAAATGAACACAAATACAAAATTAAAACCTATAATTGCACACTAAAACCATTATGTCAAAAAAAGAACTATTTCACATAAACCTCTGGTTTTTACTGGGGCTGGGGCGGTTCAACTTGATTTGGGGGGGGGGGGGGGGGGTGTGCCATAGTTTATGGGCACTGTACGCAATATAGGCGTAGTTCTGTTAGTATAAGATAATAAGATGTATTTGTTGATCCAAAATCGGGAAATTGTGTTGTTATGAAATAAAACAAATATATATATTTTTTTCTAACTTTTTTTTTCCAGCGCCACCCATTGATTGATGCGCCCTTAGCATTCACCTATACTGCCTATGCCAAGGGCCGGCCCTGGGTCTTAGCTGATGGCAGACAGAATTCCATTATAGGGAACCAATCTAAACACTGAAGGTGTCATCTACTGTCGTTAGATTTGTGAGGTTGTTGTGATAAGTTATAGCAGAAAACATGTCTATGGCCAATTTAAATTACGTTTTTTTAAATAAAATGTTTCATGCTTGTGTATGTTTTACTCACGTGCATGAGCCAGGCTGAGGGCCCAGAGGCGCAGGTAGGAGGCTGTGTTGGAGATGCATCCCAGACAGTACTCAATGGTGTGGATGGCCTGGTGAACAGCTACATCACCAAAGTCAAACTGTGGTGGAACGACAAGATGGTGAGCACACCCAGCGTAGTTATAGCAACAGACACGTGTTTGTTTTTCTACATTCAGTGGCATTGAGCTGATAACTGTTACAGTATTCACTTCAGCCTTGCTCAGGGATATCTCCTTGGTGCTAATGAGGGAAAACACTGCCTGTTTACTTTTCCTTACAGCCCGAAGGTTGAACTGATAACCTTCAGGTCACCACAGCATCAACTGAGTTTCAACTTGAAACCAACGTTAAGGAACTATGATCACAACAGGAGCTTTGATTAGGTAGGCTGCTGTTGAGATGAAGTATTGCACATACTTAAAGAATGGTGATACATTTTAAGATCATGTCAGTTTAAATATAACACAGTTGTTTTTTTAAGGTACTGACTGCAATAGTAAATATTGCATAAAAAGAATATAGCTGAACAATTTCCAGTGTGTTATCTTATCATACATATGAGTCATCATAGCTTATCAACTGTGGGGTGTCTAAAAGAAACACTTTACTCTCTACTACACTGATATATGATTATTACCCAGTGGTGCCAGTCAGCATGTTGCCAATGACAACAATGAGCTGCCAGCAGGGCATGAACCATGGAAATGAGCGTTATCATCTTAATTAGTTTCTGCTTTGACCTTTGACCCCTGCCTAGGCCTGTAGCTCTGATCGGACAGAAGACAAAGAGCAAAGGAGCTTGTTTAAGTTTGTTCCTTCTGTTTTCCCCCAGCTAGATCACAGCTGTTTGTGTGTTGTAAAGCCAGCACAGTTCCTCCGTTCTCTGCTTCCTGGAGCAAGCCTTTCCTGTACGAGGCGGGCAGGGGGGGGGAACATGGGACTCTAATGATCTGAGCGGCTCTTGTTGGCTTTGGCTTTTGCACTGGTCTGGTTTCCTCTTTCCATGCTTCTTTTTTGTCCTTGGAGCCGTGAAATAAAGTTCATGGAAGCAGCCCTCATTGTTTCCATTCAAAGGGTCTCCGACATAAGTGGCTAATGAAAACAACCCGGGTTAACATGCTGTAATGGCAAAATGCACCGGGGTAAGGGACTCCGATCAGACATTTTGTGAACAGAAAGTTCAGCTGAACAGTCCCATCATTTAGTCTTTAGACTTGAGTCAGAATGATAAAAAAAACTCAGTTTTTTAGCATCCACAAACTACTTTCAGACTGATTCAGACAGATGCAGAAACAAAAGAAGACTCAGATGCAAAGTTAAATGAGAAAATATTTCACAAGGTGGCCATATTACTGGAGACAGAAACCTAAATGTGGATATACGTAGAGATACTGTTGTTCTTGTGTCAGACTGAAGGTTGTTTTAACCAACACTTGTCTTGTGAATGATTAAACTCGTCCTTGTTTCGACGTAAACACGCTTAATAATCACCTAAACAGATACACCGACCATCTGAAAAGGTATAAATATTGTAAAACATGATCCCACCATAAGACAACACTATTAATAAATAATATGTAATAGCAACCCTTTTGTTGGTTTTAGACTCATGTGTCGATAGAGGACATAGAGGATTTAAAAACGTTTGTCCTTTTCTTGATACGAGCAGAGTTATTACACTTTTCTGCCTTGTTTTAACAAATGACATTTAGAGAAATCATCCTACCGATAACAATATGGACTTGTTGCATCGCAGTAGTTACACCTTTAAAATATGTTGACAATAAAGACTCCAAGAATGAGCACTGACACAGACACAAATAGAAATCTTCACAATCAAACACGTAAACATGATGCCTGGTATCGGGAGATGCAGTATAGGAGTAGAAGAGGTTTAGACAGCAAACCAGAGTTCAAACAAAAAAACACACCACTTGGCTCTAAAGACACGAACAGATCAGGCAGGACAGCATCCAGACGTGCTAAAAAGAAACAAAACACCATTCTTACCGGCTCTTCTTCTGAGGGCTTGAAAGTAAGAAAAAGTCAAAGGTTAGTGGCAGCATTCAGGAACTGTATCGAACTACAAGGTTACATTCCATGTTCTCAAGTTTGAGAACCTCATCCAAGTCTAACAGGTCTTCATAAAGGAATTGACCTAAAAGTCGGGTTTGGGCCATATTGTTGGATAAAGCTTTGGACTCAAGTCCTTTTGCTTAATTTAAAATGTGATTTAAAAATACTTTTCTCTCTTTCTCCTTCGGATAGTTACTATAATCTGGATCTATTGTGTAAAGTATTGCGATAGGCATGGAAGCCAATGAATTGCATTTGCCTGGTAAGCTAACAGTGAATTATAGATGAAATAAAGTTATATAAATATGGCATGTGAGTACATGTAGACTCACATTGAAAAATCCTAACTTTAAACACATGAATACTACTGGGTTCAGCTGTCAGTTTTAGGAACACACGCCACACCTGATTTGAACCAGTGCAACAACAGCAAAATATGTTTAAATTCCCAAATAACCAGCATTGCCACTGATTAGCAGGTCAAGTCAGTTACTCAAACAAAGATCTAGAGAAAACACAAAAGAAACTATACCTTTCATATACCAGTGTTAACATTTTCTGTAGTATTTAGTGACCGAAAACAACATACAATATAAACCCCATAACCCTGTTTTTAAGTTAGGGCAACATGGAATATCATACGCTTGGAACAATGATGACAAAATGCATTCTTATAACATTACAGTTATGCAATATGTTATCGCAACATAAACACTGGAGACATGGGAGACACCAAAGCTCTGAGTCACAGATAGAAAAAAAATTCTGGGAGGTATTTTCATAAATTCCACTCTCTGGTTCTCATGAAAAGCACCTCTCTGTTTATGTTTCTGAAATGGAAAATCCATGTGTTATCTGCTCCAGTCCATCCCTGCCCTGCCCTTCTCTCTGCACGCTGACGCTGCCCTCACCTACTACTCAAGGGGAAAGACCACTCGGTGATAAGAAAACACTACAGGGAATAAAGCAAAGAGATGGAGAATGAGCCAGAAGATTTCTATTTAGGGTATGTTTTAATAATAGGCTTGATACTTACTTTTAGAAATGAATCTAATATATTTTAATATAAGGCATACTGCATGTTAGTAAGTGAGTCCAATATGAGTCATTCATTGGAAAATATCTAGCATTTAGGTCTTTTTGACCACCAGAAAATAAGATAACGTGAAAATCAATCTCACTTCCAATTCGTCAAAAACAGCAGCTTCAAACTATGATGCTATGTACATAGTGTCAGTTTCTTCTCCTTACAAAACATACGATGTCTTTTTAAAATATACTTCTTTGTACACAGGAAACAACTTGGTTAAGTTTAAGAAAAAGGAAATAGTTTCAAGTCAATTACAGTAGTTACGTAGTTAGGTATGTTAAGTACTTACGTTCCTAATTTAAAACAAGTAAACACTGACTTTTGGTTTCACACAGGACAGAAAGAGTGGTCTCCTGGGTGTAAGTTAAATTAAGAGTCTAAAAGAGGCAGGGGCGTGTCTAAAGGGGGGCTGTTAGACTCCACTGGGCTAGACTAACAGGGGCAATTCCAAGATCAGTGGCACTGTTCAAGAGCATGAAAAACATGGCACTTTTTTTTAAGCCAATGATGCTCACTTTAGTTTGAAAAAAACTCTATTGGTTTAGTGCTCCCTGAGCCATCTCATTTAAAAACCTAAAATCACCCCTTGGGAAGAAGATGGAACTGGAATCAGTGATTTGTGTGGATATTTCATTGTCTCACCTCATCTCCTTCCTCTGAGTGCTGGGAGAGGTGGTCATGGTCCATAATGCCAGCCTCGTCCTCCGTGGGCCCGTTGCCCACCCGCACCGCTCCGAACTTCTCCGTGCCCTGTTGGGTGAGTCCGGAGCGTGATGAAGAAACGCCTGTTTGCTCTAAAGACTGCTCTAGATTCTCTGCAGGGGTTTCTTCCCTCTTCTTGGACTAGATACAAAAGCCACAAGAGCTGTGTCTAGATTAAAGCAAGCCTTAGGATGAACGCTTTCTTCATTTACTCACATTCATTTAAGAAACAGGGCACCCGGTACAGAGAGAAGGCTTTCATTCCAAAATGAAATACATCCACCACTTGAAACATGACACTGCTCACAGGCTTCACTGGAGTTAAACCTAAACAAACACAGTCTAAGATAGAATGTTTTAAAGTAGAGTTTGTACTTTAAATACTTTAAAAAGGCACCATGCTGTCAACTCTCCGGCCAATCATACAGCAGCCTGGCAATGAGGCATCGTCTGATTGGTCGGCATGCATGTAAATGAGGTTTATTAGATTGGTGCTTCCAAACGACTCTACATACTCTGCATGTACGAAGAGGAATAGTGTGATAAGTGTCAATAACTGTCTACAGTGTATTCATATTCTGTAAACAGTATAGTGTCTATATTGTACTGTCTATATTTACACCAGCTCTATAGTGCATTTCATATCTATACACATTTTATGCTGCGTTTATAGTCTTTATAATCCATATATACAGTTAATACTGTATGTACTTGAGCTTTTCTATACTTATCATATGTATATTCTTATATTATACTACACAATGCACTTTACTGCTTCTTTTGCACTTCTTGTTAGATGCTAACTGCATTTCATTTTCTTCTTCTAAAACTATAATAAACGTATTAAAATGTAATAAAATATATTTCTTTGTCTAAAAAACTATATCTGGCACAACTTTAAACGTTTAAATGTAGGGCTCTTCATCTTCTCATAAACATGGTAAAACAAATGTGAATGTTTTATAATTGGTATTAATCTTAGTTCTTATGGGACTACATTTCTTTGAAGTTTAAAACAACAAGTGAAAGCCATGAGAGCATCAGATTGATATATCAGGTATTTCAATAAGTTCATTTTTGTTGCATATGGATTTGTTTGGAATAGAACTGGTCATATAACCAGGTAGAAATCAGTGGTAGTTCATCAGCTGTTAGGGTGCCCTTACGACCCGTCCACACTACAGCTTCGACAGCTTCAAAAACGGTTTCCAACGCGTCTGCCCATTCACTTTGAATGGGGTGACGTCACGTTGCCTCGCTTTTCGCCGAACTGAATTGTGGGTAGTATAGCGGTCCGTCTCCGGCGTCAGAAGTTGAACAATGTTCAACTTCTGACGCCGGAGACGCCGGAGTAGCCAGCGTCAGCCAATCAAATCCCGTTTCTGAAAATCTGACAGCTCAAGCCGTAGCCAATCAAACCGCGTCTAAGCTGGGAGAGATATCCCGCCGTTCATTTCTATATTTCAAAAAAAGATGGAGGAGAAACTAATTATCGCCGTAGCAAATCACCCGGTTTTGTATGACCAGACCCTCTTCACCTACCGGGATACAAACCGGAGGAACCAGGCATGGAGGGAGGTGGCAGAGACAGTGGGTGAAACTGGTAGGTTTGCGCCTGTTTGGGGAGTTTATATATATATATATATTGCTCGCATAAAATCCCCGGGGGTTTTTGCTTTGTATGTCGGGGGCGGGAGATTCATGTGATTGGTTGTTGGTCGCGTTGCTCGAATAAAATCCCCAAGCTTCAGATACGCCCAGCGCCAAGTTTTTTTTGAAGCTGTAGTGTGGACGCTCCGTGAGTCTTTCTACCAAAATGTAACACCAAAATATGAGCGTTCCCAAGGCAGGCTTTAAGCATTTTTCACGACAACACCACCAACCACGTTACACAATGTCCATTGAAATGAATGACGTAATAGGAGTGAAAAAAAAAAGGTTATATCAAAGGTCATAAATGTTCAAAGGTGGCAGTAAGGCAATAGGTGGGGTCAGATCCACATACCAGTTCCAGTTTCCACAGGTGCTGACGCCGAAGCATCAAAGTTTTCAGAAACAGCATACCGGGTACACATGAAAGGGCAATCAGCACCAACAAAATCTGGATCATCATCTACAGATTCAAACAGAGAGAGGTTAACAGGGAGTTGATGATGTGTAGCAGTGATCAGAAGAAGCTGATTCCCTGAACAGATCCTGCTGAGGCCTCACACTCCCTCACACTGCTGGGACAGAAAACACACACCACAATCTTTATTTGTCTAGTTCTCCACCATATATAAGCTTTCTCTTGTTATATGTTGCTTTAATCTAACAATAGTAAAAAGCTGATCTGGGGACATAACAGATTTTACGCGAAACCAAGATTAAAGGCTTAAAGGAGAGGTGTCATGGCCATTTCCACTGATCATAATTCCATTGTTGAGGTCTACTAAAATAGATTTATATTGTGCAATTTTCCAAACTCACATTGGTTTCGCATACAGCATCTCTGTGAACTACGTGTATTCACTCTCTCCACTAAACGGCTCGCTGCAGCTCTTGCCCCCCCCTCCCTGTGAGCCCAGTGTGCTCCGATTGGTCGGGACCAGTCGGGACGTTGTGAATCGCGCTGAGCTCCGTGGAGGTGTGATTTCCTTGTTTAGCGACACACAGCCAAACTCACCCTGAGCACACACAAAGTCACAGCCGAAGTAAAAACAATAAGTGTGGCTTGATATTGAGTAAGAAAAAGGTTGATAAACGCTGTGAGAATGGGTCTGCAGAGAGAATGGGTCTGCAGAGAGAATGGGTCTGCAGAGAGAATGGGTCTGTAGAGAGAATGAGTCTGCAGAGAGAACGGGTCTGCAGAGAGAACGGGTCTGCAGAGAGAATGGGTCTGCAGAGAGAATGGGTCTGCAGAGAGAATGGGTCTGCAGAGAGAATGAGTCTGCAGAGAGAATGGGTCTGCAGAGAGAATGGGTCAGCAGAGAGAATGGGTCTGCAGAGAGAATGGGTCTGCAGAGAGAATGAGTCTGCAGAGAGAATGAGTCTGCAGAGAGAATGGGTCTGCAGAGAGAATGGGTCTGCAGAGAGAATGGGTCTGCAGAGAGAATGGGTCTGCAGAGAGAATGGGTCTGCAGAGAGAATGGGTCTGCAGAGAGAATGGGTCTGCAGAGAGAATGGGTCTGCAAGAGATGGGTCTGCAGAGAGAATGGGTCTGCAGAGAGAATGAGTCTGCAGAGAGAATGGGTCTGCAGAGAGATGGGTCTGCAGAGAGAATGAGTCTGCAGAGAGAATGGGTCCTGCAGAGAGAATGGGTCTGCAGAGAGAATGGGTCTGCAGAGAGAATGGGTCTGCAGAGAGAATGGGTCTGCAGAGAGAATGGGTCTGCAGAGAGAATGGGTCTGCAGAGAGAATGAGTCTGCAGAGAGAATGGGTCTGCAGAGAGAATGGGTCTGCAGAGAGAATGAGTCTGTAGAGAGAATGAGTCTGCAGAGAGAATGGGTCTGTAGAGAGAATGGGTCTGTAGAGAGAATGGGTCTGCAGAGAGAATGGGTCTGCAGAGAGAACGGGTCTGTAGAGAGAATGGGTCTGCAGAGAGAATGGGTCTGTAGAGAGAATGGGTCTGCAGAGAGAATGGGTCTGCAGAGAGAATGGGTCTGCAGAGAGAACGGGTCTGTAAGAGCCAAGAATGGGGTCTGCAGAGAGAATGGGTCTGTAGAGAGAATGGGTCTGCAGAGAGAATGGGTCTGTAGAGAGAATGGGTCTGCAGAGAGAATGGGTCTGTAGAGAGAATGGGTCTGCAGAGAGAATGGGTCTGTAGAGAGAACGGGTCTGCAGAGAGAATGGGTCTGCAGAGAGAATGGGTCTGCAGAGAGAATGGGTCTGTAGAGAGAATGGGTCTGCAGTGAGAATGGGTCTGTAGAGAGAACGGGTCTGCAGAGAGAATGGGTCTGTAGAGAGAATGGGTCTGCAGTGAGAATGGGTCTGCAGTGAGAATGGGTCTGCGGAGAGAATGGGTCTGCAGTGAGAATGGGTCTGCGGAGAGAATGGGTCTGTAGAGAGAATGGGTCTGCAGTGAGAATGGGTCTGCAGAGAGAATTTCGCCGCGATCCCAACTGTCTGTTATCAGCCTGCAGCCAGGGAGGAGAAATCAGCAGAGCTGCCTGCACTGAGTGTGTGAGGAAGTCCGTGGATTGGTCAATTTGGACCAATCAGCAGGGGCTTAACGTAACGGCTCCGCGGACGTAACGTAACGGCTCCACGGATTGGCCCATTTGGTTCGGGGTACCACATGACCGTATCGCATCATAGTTCTGGGCCTGGCTACTGGGTGCTTCTACGACACAGCACCCAGGAAGTAAAAAATGGACAATGACGTTTCACCAACGAGGCGTTTTGGGGAGGTATTTTCTGTTTTAGAGTTTTACTCGCTACAGGGTGTACTTTCAGGGTTTTGACTCTGCACACCGTTTACATGCATAAAAACCTTCATAACACACAAGGGGACGGGTAATAACTGGAAAAGCATGACATGTCTCCTTTAAACTAACTCCAGCTGGTGGAAGGAGAGCATACTCTGCTGCAAGAATGTTCACATTTACAGAAACAAAACTGTTTCCAGACAATTATATCAAGAACAGACAGCCTTGGTTGGTCAGCTTTTGTTTTGGTATCCAACGCCACATTGATAAAAGAGATGAGCACATAAGGTGTCAGCAAAGAGAGTCAGCTAAAAAGTTAAAAAAACGTTAAATATTCACCCCGTACTGTTGTCCCAAACTGAAACATTAACTATTGAGACCAAAACCGTTTTATGAAACTGTCTCTGAACATTTAGATTTGAGCTGTAAAGTCGGCATTTTAACATGGGTGTCTTAAGGGATGCTTTTGGAGCCAGCCATTCAGTAAACTGCTGGTTTTTAGCACTTTGGCCTTGGCTTCATATTTTAAGCACTGGAGGATGAAGCTTTCTATAAACCTAGTAAGTTAGACAACTTTACTTAACTAGGTGTAGCTGTAGGTTTAGCTAGTAAAGGATACAATTGTAATGAATGACTTCTCTTTAACTGGATGATCTGAGTTCAAGTTGGCAATAATAACTCCTAAAGAACTATTCTACTGCAAGACACAACATCCCAACCACTAGAAGAAAAGGTGAAATATATAATGTCCACCTCTCTACCAATGTTCCACCACATTAGTTAGGGAGGGTCATGAAGCTGGGAAAGGCAGAGGCGAGGATGAGGGGGGAGTACCTGCCCCCTGTAGAGGGGTTTGTTAGTGGGGTCATTGTAGTTGAAGAGACACATGTTGATGAAGTGGATGAGCAGGCTGGGCGCGTCCTTGGAGGTGAAGGCATCGTAGGCTGTCCACTTGTAGAACACCAGCAGGGCGAGGTATCCGAACAGGCTGGCCATGAAGACGATCTCAGGGATGAAGCCCAGTAAGATGTTCAGAGGCTTCTTGAAGTACCTGCAGCACAGTGAGTCAGTTAACAACACAGACAAAGCTAATGGTATAATAGAGCTGCTATGTCGGCGATTGAAAAAGTGCTGTAGCATTTATTGAATAGTGTAACTGAGGATATCACTATGTTCCCATAGTACTATGTTCTTCATATAAACATTGCAAGAGAGGCGATTTTAGCAGTTTGAATGGGAAAAATCTGTTTAGTAACTGTCGAGATATCATTGTCTTAAGAAAAAAAAAAAAATCAACCAGCTGGTAAACGTGAAGAAATAAGAAAGGACTGGCATTGTCCACCGGAAACCACCAGTTACTAACTTTTTAAAATATTGAAACATTTTCTTCATTAATGAAATTCTGAAAATCCATGTATCTTTATCATTTGCTTGACGGTTTGACTTCCCTGGGTTTGAATTTGCAAAACACTGTCCAGAAGTGTGCAACATTATCTTCAAGTATGATTATTACATCACGTCCCTTTCATAGGCTTTGTGTTACGCCTTTGAGTGTGGCCAATCAGATCGAGTACAGACTAGGGCTGGGCGATTTTTTCGGTTTTCACGATTAATTTGCATTTTTACTTTCCTACGGTTTGTGAAATGGCTGAACCGAAAAATCGCGATTTAAAAACATTTCTAGACTCCGCAGATTTGTTTTTGCTTTAAGGGACTCCGTAGTAGCTTACTCTCTCACTTTCCAGAACGCGCCCAAAACTCAGCCACATTGCCTGTGACTACCCGATCTGCAGCTCTGCCCGATCTGCTGTTGTTATGCTGTGTTCGTTATTCTCGCGTCCAGGAGAGAAGCTTTAAAAGGAGACTAAATGGAGTCTCTGAGAAGGTTCAAATGGTGCTTTAATTAAAAAAGCTCTCGTGAGCGAAGGGAAGAGAGCGAGCTCCACCTCTCCAGCTGATATATCTCCTCCGCTGGCTCGCTGTGGGCCGGTTGGCGCTGCTGGGGGCCGGCCCTCCACGTCTCCAATGTTCGTTGTTGAGCATAACAGAGGACTCCGACATTGTACATTAAATATATAACTAAACACGCCTGTTCTCCTCCTTATCTCTTTCATGACTTTTCATTTAATACATTTTAAATGCTGTAATCAATACTCCAAAAATACAGGAAATACTTCACGGCTGGTTTCATTTACGGTAGTTCCGGATGTTGTCTCATACTACTACCCACGTCTGTAAACAAACGTATTCAAATAAACTGTACCTTCATTTAATATTCAGCAATAATAATATCTCCACGTCTATAGTTGTAGTGTTGAAATCAGTAGGTTTCGGTGTGCAACACTCCGTGTCATATCGCTACTAAATTCACCTCTATAGTAAATGGTATATTAGCCACATGCTAAATGCTAACCGTCCGGAGATGAAGGATTTTCAGAATAAAACTGGTTGTGCACAAGAACTTCTAGTTTTTCAGTATAAAACAGCATTTAAACTGACGGTATGCGTAACATTTATGATATTAAAACACATTTTACACCTCACCGTGTTTTATTCTTATAGAAGTAAGAAGAGAAGTAATGGGGCAGAAACCCTCCTTTTTACGCATTTTTTGCAAAGAAAATATGTATTTACATTTTGCCTTGGTCTGGTTTGTTTAGAAAAAAACAGAAAAAAATCGAGGTTTAAATCGAAAATTGTCCATTAGTTAGAAAAAAAAATCGCGATTTTATTTTAGGCCAAATCGCCCAGCCCTAGTACAGACCCTTTAGCTCATAATGATTTTGCTATGAAAACCGAGTAAGACTAATAGTTCAAATGGCAATCTTCAGCCTTGCTGTGGAGTGTAATACTTACAGGTGGTTGAAGAGACTGAGAGACACTCCAAACAGCATGTGGGTGACGCCCACGATCACAGACATCTTCATCTTGAAGGAGTTGAGGAAGGTCAGCTTGTTGGTGGCAAGGTTCCAGATCTGCAGTGATTACATAAAAAGGTACAATGTTTGAGAACTAACAAAGCTGAGACTGTTCTGATCTTTCTTTACATGAAGAAGGGTGCACTTTCAAAAAACGAAATCAATTTTATAAACTCTATATTATTCTCCTTTGTGGTAATTATTTTTGTTCAATCATTCAGCTCACAGAAAGGTATAGTTTCATTTGATCAAAAAGCTCAATATAAAAGGCAATAAATAAAAAAGGAAATAGTGGAGGATTGATCCAAATGTAGTGTTCTAGTGACTATTAGGGGCAGCAGGATGGTGAATGTGGTATGAGGGTTATATTGATTATAAATAAACTACAGTGTGTGTGTGTGTGTGTGTGTGTGTGTGGTAGAGATGTTCAGTGTGTGTGTGTGTGTGTGTGTGTGTGTGTGTGTGTCTGTCTGACTGTGTGTGTGAACATATGTAGTATAGACATCCAGTCTGTCTGTGGGCGTGTCTGCTCTGATTAGATGATGTCACTCAGGTGTGTGTCCCCAATCTGCCCAGCAACACCATGGTTACCAACTGCAGCACTGAGTCCGATTAAGAATGCATTGAGGAGTATATCTGACAATTTTGCCACCTGTTCAAAAACTATGGCTCCTATAAAAAAATGACCAGACCGTGAGCATCAGGGAACCCCAATGAACTGATATATGGTTTTTTGGGGGGTTTTGTGTGTAAAATGTGGAGATGGGAGCAGTTTGTTTAAAGTGTACTTCTTTCTGGTCTGAAGAAAGATCCGGACAACATTTAACATGGGAGTCTATTGGGAGCTAGGTGGACTTTTTGACAAGTTTTTGTCTCTTCATGCCTTCAAGAGGCATTTTGTTTAATTTGTTTTCTTTTTCAACGTAGGATAGGTTTTCCTACGTTTTTCATGAAAAATGATGTCCAAGGAGTGTAGGGTTTGGGAATTATGGCAAGTTTTTAAAAAAATATGATTTTCAATCTCTCCTCCACTCTAGCTGTGACATCACGCACTCTAGCCTTAACGAGCTGCGCAATACACACTAATGTCAAAATCTGAAAAGGCCTCTTTACCAAGCTCCAAACGAAGTTAAATATCTCAAAAAGTGTAAAAGATATCAAAAATCTGAATACGATTTTAATAGTTGAATGTCTTGCGATCATTTTAAAGTTTGAATGAAGTCTCTTGCACAGTGGTTCTCAACCTGTGGTACGCGTACCACTGGTGGTACGCGAATTTTAATTTTTTTAAAAATTCCTTCTGCAGGTAACGTCTCCCCGTTACCTGCAGAAGGAAGCCATGCACGCAACGCAGCCCCGTTCACCACAGAGGAAAGCACTTCACTCATTGCAGTACCCATAAGGATCTGTACAAATGCCGCAGTTTTTGCGTGGCTGTGTCTTTAGTTGAAAGCCCAGTGGCGATCTGCTCATCTCTCATTGAAATAATATGCTACAAAGTGGCCATAGACTGGCCATCTGTGTGTTGAACTTTCCTGTCGGCTCCCAAACCGTAGTCGAGGAGGGCAGAAGCAACAAGCTTCAGGTTCAATAACCCACTTTAGCTTAAATGACTGGAGAGAGGCGAGCTCTTCTTGGGAGGGCGTTGCATTTATTTAGCTGTTCTCAGTGGCGAGCCGTCAGGGCCCTCTAGGACCTCTGTGAGGGCCTAAGATATTCTAAAAAATAATATTTGAAAACATTAAAAAAACAAACATGTTTTTAAAAATATATTTTTTTATATTTTGTTGTTACATTTTTCATTAGTTTTACCAAAATAACTTCATTTAATTGTATTTAAATAATATTTCCAAAGAAATAAATCTTTCGAATCTGCCTGTTCAGTTTCTGTTGGAATGTGAAGGGTTAAATGCCGTCTCTGCGAGTTAGTGAAGACGGGAGGGCTTGTTGGTCCCTCTCTACATTCACAGAGGGCCAGCTATAGTAACTCAACGAGAGAGTAATGTCAAATGACAGTACAATTGGCCAATCATATCTTCCCTCTAAATGGGCGGGCTTTATTTTTCGTGGACTTTATGACAAGTTCCGCCCGCTGTGAGGTCTATGCAAGTGGTGCAGTGACGCATCCTAAAACCCGGAAATAAGCTTCGCTCGGATTCCCTCGACAGAAGGCAACGGGATTTCTCCATAGGATTTTGGAAAATAGCTCGAAATAAGATCTGTGGAAAACGAACCTGTTAGATAAATGCACATTTTGTTCAGCCGGATAATATCCACATGTCTACCCTACTTTTATTATTTTCGAATCATAAATCTAAACGATAGATTTATGATCGATAGATGTATGATTAGCATAAGTTCGTTCATGATGGCTCACATATGTCAGTGATAGTGATGACATCGTTGCGAAATGATTAACCGAGCAGTGGCGAGCCGTCAGGGCCCTCTAGGCCCTCTCTGAGGGCCTAAGATATTCTAAAAAATAATATTTAAAAACATTTAAAAAATATATTATTTTTTTTAAATATATATTTTTTAAATATTATTTTTGTTATATTTTTACCGAAAAAACTTGATTTAATTGTATTTAAAATAAAATTTCCAAAGAAATAAATCCTTCGAATCTGCCTGTTCAGTTTCTGTTTGAATGTGAAGGGTTACATGAAAAAAGCTCGTCTGGCCCTCTATGCGATTCACAGAGGGCCCGCTATAGTAAAACAACGAGAGAGTAATGTCAAGTGACAGTACAATTGACCAATCATATCTTCCCTCTAAATGGGAGGGCTTTATTATCGCGGACTTTATGACAAGTTCCGCCCGCTGCGCTGCCAAGTTTATGCATGTGATATATCAACGGGTCAAGCTAGGCGGAATTAGCATACGTTCATTCACGATGGCTCACGTTAGTGAGAGTGATGACATCGTTGCGAAACTACTAACCGAGTCTTTTTCAAGAATGAGTTACACGGATAAATTGGAGTTAATTACCAAAGGGCGACCAATACCACAGCTTAATTTGGTTCAAAAAACCAAACGGTTCGAGAGGCATTTTAATATCGGCAATTACGCCAGATACAACTGGATGACCGGATCAACCAGGGAACACAAGCTGTACTGCTGGGATTGCTTGCTTTTTGGAGCGGACAGTGGGTCATGGGCCAGAGATGGATATTCTGATTTAGGAAGTTTATCCAAATCAGCACATCGCCATCAGAATGCTTCAGGTCACCTCAGAGCTACTATTCGGCTTAAAACATTTGGGGACACCAGGATAGAGCTCCAGCTGGATGAGCAACAACGCCGGGGTGTCATCCTTCATAATGAAAAGGTGAAGAGGAACCGAGGAATTTTGAAAACGCCTGATAAATTGTGTGGTGTACTTGGGCAAGCAGGAGTTGCCGTTCCGAGGTCACGATGAGAGTGTAACTTCATCAAACAAGGGGAATTACATAGAGTTGCTGGATTTAGTGGCAGAATATGACAGCGACCTGCACACACACCTCGCCACATCAACAGTATTTACCGGCACATCTTCAAGGATTCAGAATGACCTGATCAGCGCTGTCGCTAGTGTAATGACGGATAGCATGAAAGAGGAGCTGAGGAAGGCACCTTTTGTTGCGGTCATGTTGGATGAAACGACAGACATTAGCAACGTGGCGCAGATGTCATATGTGCTTCTATATGTCACTGACGATGGGATAAAAGAGCGTTTCTTCAAGTACGAAGATGCGACAGAGGACAAACGAGCAGAGGCCATAGCTATACGGCTGCTGGAGTTCCTGAGGGAGAGTGGCTGTATTGACAAAGTGGTCGCGCAGTGCTACGATGGAGCAGCTGTTATGGCCTCTGGATTGAATGGGGTGCAAGCGAAAGTTAAGGAAACAATTCCACAGGCCCTTTTCATTCACTGCTATGCTCACATCTTAAATCTCGTTTTGTCAAAGGGAGCTTCCAAGATAAGAGAGTGTAAGGTCTTCTTCTCCCACCTCTCTGGCTTGGCCACCTTTTTCAGCCGCTCAGCAAAGCGCACCAAGCTACTGGATGATATTTGCCAGCATAGGCTTCCACGGGCAGCTCCTACTCGCTGGTGCTTTCATTCTCGCTTGGTGTGCACAGTGGCAGATAAGACCAGGGAATTGAGAGAGGTAAGATAATAATAACAATGAACGTAATGGAAATATTAACAATAATAAATAAATGATTTAGTGTTGGAAACTACCCACTCATAAAAACATGAAGGTAAAGAACTATGCTAGTATTACATTAAATGAAAAGCTAATCTTAGTGTTTACTGGAGGTCTATAAGTTGTTTTTTCTAAACTAAGCATTACTCTCGTAGGTGTTCGAGCACATCGTAGACCATCACACAGAGTTTGATGACGAAACTGTTCATTGCTCTGATGGATACATCACCCTCCTTACCAGCTTCGATTTCAGCTTTTGGTTGAAAACCTTCCACGCTATCTTCTCCTACTCGGATGTTGTTTTTGAAATACTTCAGAACAAAGGTTTTGATATGCAGTTCTGCCTGGCCAGAGTGGATCAGCTACAGCGACAAATTGAACAGGAGAAGGGGAACTTTGACAGCGTCTACGATGAAACCCAGGCTTTGGTTGGTCCTCCGCGCGGCCGTGGAGCTCAAGGAGACGTTCGTGCACGGTACAGGGAGCTCCACTGCAGCGTAATTGACAGCCTGCTAACCCAGATTTCCAACCGCTTCAGTGACCACAAAAAGCTGGAATTCCTGGCCCTTCTGGACCCGCAACAGTTCGGGCATTACTGTAACTATTTCCCAACTGCTGCCTTGAACAGTTTGATGGAGAGCTATGGCGGATATTTCGACCAGCCTCGACTGCACACGGAACTCGCCGTGAAGTACGGCATGTCTGACATTTTGGGGAAAAGCCCGGCCGACATTCATCAGTTTCTCCTCAAAAAAGGACTGAGTGAAAGCATGAAACAGGTGTACACCCTCTCATGCATCATCCTGACAATACCTGTGTCCACTGCCTCTGTGGAGAGGTCCTTCTCTGCGCTGAAGCGCATAAAAAGCTACTCGAGGTCCACGACTGGGCAAGTCCGACTGTCAGACTTGGCCTTAATTTCGATCGAGAAGGAATTGCTGATTGCTTTAAAAGCAAAGGATCACCTGCATGACGACGCCATCAAGTTCTTCATCCAAAAAGACAGGAGGATGGACTTTGTGTTTAGGTGATTTGATCATCAAAGGTAAGTCAAAGTGATTTTCAATGTGGGCCGCCGTGCCGACTTAAGTCATTTGTAATTGTTACTTGGCTGTGGGTGCCCTGTCATGATAGGTGTTTATATAAATGGTGTTGTTTTGTGTGGTAGAGGGTCGCTGTCATTGATGCGTTTTGCACCCCGGGCCGCTGTTTTGATATTCCGCTGAAGTATACTATAGGCTGTGACGTAAACACTTTTTCTTTTTTTTTTCGAGGGAAGAGGGGGGTGGGGTCAGAGGGCCTAGGTAGAAAAGTCGCGGCTCGCCACTGTAACCGAGTCATTTTCAAGATTGAGTTACAATGATAAACTGGATTGGCAAAGGATCAGCTGAATGACCCGCAAGTGCTTCATCCAAAAGGACAGGAGGATGGACTTTGTGTTTAAGTGATTTGATCATCAAAGGTAGGCCTAAGTCATTTTCAATGCGGGCCGCCGTGCCGACTTAATTCATTTGTAATTGTTACTTGGCTGTCATGATAGGTGTTTATATAAATGGTGTTGTTTTGTGTGGTAGAGGGTCGCTGTCATTGATGCGTTTTGCACCCCGGGCCGCTGTTTTGATATTCCGCTGAAGTATACGCTGTGACGTAATATCTCTTCTTCTTTTTTTCGAGGGAAGGGGGGTGGGGTCAGAGGGCCTAGGTATAAAAGTCACGGCTCGCCACTGGCTGTTCTTCTGTTTCACAAAATACATCACAGACCTCTGTTTTTCTGCTTCCTCGTTTCACTTCCAGAAACATACACACGTTCTCTCACTGTCGCTCTACCATCCACAAACCCACATGCACAAGCCACACCCCTCTCTCTCTCACTCTCTCTCTTAAAGGGACAGCGATCTCATCTCACTCTGCATGACCCTAATATCACAACATGTGTGCTCTGGAGATTCACAGAACGGACGATCGTCCTTATTATTATGCCGTTTAAACCAATTATTTAAATGTCCTTGTTAAATTCGGCATCATGTAAGTTGCGCTGACAGGTCCACACACACACTACTTCCCCGCAGCGAGGCTCCCCCGCCCTCCTGCTGATAGTTGACGAGCGTCAAGCTCCTCAACCCCCCCGTTGATAATTCTCAATCTTATTGAGCACGCTGATAACAATTTTTTTTTAAATGGCACTTCATATCAAAAAGGTTGCCGACCCCTGTAATAGGCTATTGTTGTTTTTAGATTTAGAAACGAAAAAAAAAGTTTTTATTTATTTTTGGCGTTGCTATGACGACCATACTACCCCGCGAAAGATTAGAACGTTGCAAGCAAGCTATGAAAGAAAGAAGAAAGCTGAATTATGTTAAAAACGTGGCTCAAAACGGGAGGTATACGGAAGAGAGGTACAGAGGAGAACATAACCAGCGAAAGGGAACAAGTGAATGAGGAGGTCAAGCGAGCGCAAGCGCAGGTTCCACCAGCAACGCAACAGTGATATGCGCAGCCACAACGCCGCCCAGTGCTAACGCTGCTAACGCTGCTAACGTAGCTGCGAGTGACTCCATCAGCAGCAGCGCAAGTGAGTCCATAAAAAAGAGACACAAACCAGTTCGGAAATACAACCACCAGGGTTACATTAAATTTGGATTCAGCTGCAGTGGGACAGATAATGAGCCCAGACCACAGTGCGTGATTTGTGGTGAAGTGTTAAGTAATAATTCTATGAAACCATCGCACCTCCAACGGCACCTTACAACTAAACACGCCCACCTGCAAGACAAGCCAGCGGAATTCTTTACAAGAAAATGTGATCTACTGAATAAGTGCAAGTCAACGATTCAATCCAGCTGTACACCCATAGCCAAGGCCCAGGAAGCCTCGTATCGTGCCAGCCTCCGCATTGCAAAAGCCGGTAAGCCACACACAATTGGCGAAAAAACTTTGTCTCCCACTCGCAAAAGAAATGACAGAAATCATATGTGGCGAGAAGGCTGCCAAACAGTTACATTTGGTGTCACTTTCAAATGACACTGTGTCACGGAGAATATTAGAGATGGCAGATGATGTTAAAAATACATTGATTGAGCGCATTAAAAGTAGTAGCTATTATTCCATCCAGCTGGACGAGACTACTGATGTTGCAGATTTGGCCAATTTGATGGTTTATGTCAGATATGAACATGATGGTGCAGCTCAGGAAGACTTTCTGTTCTGTCAACCACTGGAGACCAGAACAACAGCTGAGCACATATTCCAGCTCCTAGACGCGTTTGTGCAAGAGAATGGACTTGAATGGAAAAAGTGTGTTGGAGTCTGCACAGACGGCGCGAGGGCTATGACTGGCCGCCACAGCGGAGTAGCAGCTCGGATCAAAGAGGTCGCACCGGAGATGCGATGGACACACTGCAGCATCCACCGGGAGGTGCTGGCGGTGAAGAAGATGCCCGATGGCTTGAAGTCTGTGCTGGACTCTGCTGTGAAGAGTGTGAACTTCATAAAGGCCCGACCGATGCAGTCTCGCCTATTCCAAGTGCTCTGTGATGAGATGGGCAGCGAGCATGTCCAACTTCTGCTCCATACAGAAGTAAGATGGCTATCAAGAGGGAAAGTGCTTTCAAGGCTTTTTGAATTGCACAGAGAAGTCCAAGTCTTCTTACAGGACAAAAACTTCCCCTTATCAGATATGTTTGATGATACAGTGTGGCTCAGCCAGTTGGCATACTTGTCAGACATTTTCTCCCGTTTAAACGACCTGAATTTGGGACTACAGGGACTCTCCATCAATGTGTTTGATGTGCAGGACAAAATCAACACAATGCTGAAAAAGTTGGAGTTATTCGAAATCAAAGTCAAGGCAGTTGATGTTTCAGCTTTCCCTGCTTTAGAGAGTTTTCTGTCTGAGAACGAGCTGACCCTTGATGAAGGAGTGAGGGACACATGGTTGCACACCTTGTCTCGCTCAGACAACAGTTCCGCCAGTATTTCCCAGTGATGACCGAAGACAACAGCTGGATGAGAAGCCCGTTCAGCATGGAAGCCTCTGGACTGCCAAATAACTTAACTGTGGCTGAGCAGGAGAGTTTAATACAGTTGTCTTGTGATGAAACACTAAAGCCTGCTTTCAGAAAGCAGTCTTTAGTGGACTTTTGGATAAAGCAACACAGAGAATACCCCGCCCTGTCTGACAAAGCTGTGCGCTTTCTCCTTCCTTTTGCGACCACATATCTGTGCGAGAAAGGCTTCTCTTCCCTTGCTGTTATTAAAACCAAATACAGAAGCAGGCTGAATGCTGAGCCAGACCTGAGACCGAAGCTCACCTCGATTGCCCCAGACATCAAAGGACTGTGTTCACAGAGACAGGCGCAACCTTCTCATTAGATTTAGGTGACTTGTCAATGGACACCAACATGTGGCAGAGAGAGAGTGAGAGTGTGTGTATGAATGAAGTACTGTACAGTTGTCATTTGTTATTATTTGGTTCTGTTCTCACTTGTTGTGTGTGTGTGTGTGTGTGTGTGTGTGTGTGTGTGTGTGTGTGTGTGTGTGTGTGTGTGTGTGTGTGTGTGTGTGTGTGTGTGTGTGTGTGTGTGTGTGTGTGTGTGTGTGTGTGTGTGTGTGTGTGTGTGTGTGTGTGTGTGTGTGTGTGTGTGTGTGTGTGTGGCAGCAGCTGTGTGTGTGTGGCAGATGTGTGTGGGGGGCAGATGTGTATGTGTGGCCTCAAATATTTCAAAATGAAAAACTAAAAATACTACTCGGGGAACATAAAGAGAGCTGCATTGTTGCAGGACAGTTTGTCTCTGCCTGCCACAGTTTGAGAGAATCAAACTGAGCTGACACACCAAATTCTAAGCAGTTTGTTTATAACTGTTTATGTGTTTATTTGTGTGTATTTGTGTATAGATGTTGCAACTTAGAGCTTTGGCAATATATGTCACTATGGTCATGCTATTAAAGCTATTGCATTTAATTGAGTGTGTGTATATGTATGATTGAAGTACTGTACAGTTGTCATTTGTTGTGTGAGAATAAGTTATTATTTTGTTCTTTATGTTCTCACTTGTGGTGAGTGAGTGATGAGTGAGGGGGAGAGAGACTGCCCTTTGTACAAGTAGCTATTGCTGACAATAAATAATGTTATTATGAATACATTTGCCTCCGAGTCCTGCATGAACTGTACATAGACTGTATTTTAACATTGGTCATATGGTGGTACTTGGAGAGCCAACTATTTTCTCAGGTGGTATTTGGTGTAAAAAGGTTGAGAACCACTGCTCTAGCAGAAAGAATGTGGAAGGAGTAGCATTTTCCACACGGTGTAGGTAAAAGAGAATTTGAAGAGTCGTCCCATAGACACCCATTATAAAAAAGAAAACGGCCTGAAAATGTACCAAAACTTAAAGGGGACGTCTTTTATACATAAATATGTGTTCCCCGGTGCGTCAGGGAACTCACGCAGCGTCAGAAAATAAAACCCTCTCTTTTCCTCCGTACCCAAATCTTTTAAAAACGGGTGTACAACGAGCGGATACAGATTTGCTGCCGATCTGACATCAAATCGGCAGCGGACCCACAGAAAGTTGCTATCAGAAACAATGCCCGACGTGTTTTGGACGTAATCTCGTCTTTGTTTACATTAGCAAGCCTCGCTAACACTCAGAGCTAACCTGTACACTAGAGCACATGTGTTTAAAAAGCAGGAAATAAAAAAAAAGGAACTCACCTTGTGATAAACCCGCAAGAGCAAAAGCATTTGAGCTCCATACTGTTTTAGAAATAATCTTTGATGTGGTTTAGAACAGGATGGCGTTTTATCACAGGAGAATTTATCTTTATCTCCGGTAGAATTCTGATCAGGCATTAGCTCCGCCTCCTCTTTTTTTTTTTTTTCAAGCTAAGGACCCAAAATCCGCGTTTCTCTAACAGGGCTTCAAAAGAGGGGTTTGAGCAGTATGAGGCATGGCTACAATGGAGGAACTGTTTGGTATTTTAAGCAAAAAACTTCACAGACATGTTTTGTATAGGTATGGCCCTACAATATATTTTTCCAATATAGCATAATAGCACTTTAAACGTTGAAAGTCAAAAACTGTAAAATATATAAAAAATCTGAATAAGATTTTCTTAGCTGAAGGTCTTGTGATCATTTTAAAGTTGGAATGAAGTCTAGCTGAAAGTGTGTGTGTGTGTGTGTGTGTGTGTGTGTGTGTGTGTGTGTGTGTGTGTGTGTGTGTGTGTGTGTGTGTGTGTGTGTGTGTGTGTGGTGTGTGTGTGTGTGTGTGTGTGTGTGTGTGTGTGTGTGTGTGTGTGTGTGTGTGTGCACGTGTGTGTGCACGCGCGTGTGTTCATGATAATGAAGGAACTGTCAGCCAGAGCAACAGCGTGGCTCAAGGTTTATCTCCAATGGAGCTCTATGGCACAGAGGAGGAAACTGTATCAGCCTTTAAATACACACACAATACTCCGATTGCACTGTGATTCTAACAAGACAAACAAACGGCAAGCCACTTATTTTTGTTGTTTAAGTGAGTGTAAAGATTTTACCGGGTCGATTCCGAGTGGGTAAGGCCCGTTGAACACACCAGGAACAGCCGGGTCCAACTGCAGCACCCGATTTCCATCGAGTGTCTCAAACCTAGGACAGATCAGGAGGAAATAAATAAATAAAAATGTTGACAAAAATTAGACTGTTTACTTGCTGGTGGCTTTAAGGAACCAGCAACACATTTTAGAATACCAACACAAACAGCATAGAAGTTAAATAAAATCAATATATATAATGGTAAGTTATAAGATAGCGGGGGGTGAAGGACTGGTTTAAAACATAGTATTTGTTATATTTCATGAAAATATCAGAATATTTAGCAGTGTGCGAAAAAGTACACGTCCCACCGTCCGGGACGTGTTATTTACATTATCGGACAAGTAGATCTTTCAATTGACTTGTCTTTTCGGCCTGATTTATTGACAAATTATTGATACATTCAGTTTACAAAAGGCAGAACTCATTCGCAAATTGTACGTGTCCGCCATTGTTCGTTTAGAAATGTTAGTTTCGGTTCTGCTTGTCGATTCCTAAGGAAATGCATCTCGCCGCTTTCTGTACAGTTAGACGGGGCGGGGCGGGAAGTGTAGCACAGTGGCTGGGTTGGGAAGCAAAACTCGGTTCCGAGTAGGAACAAATAACAATTGTCCGGTACCGGGGATTAATAAGAGTTGTGAGGACAGGAAGCAAGGCCGAGCCGCGGACTGCAGCTCTCTCCCTCTATGCTCCGTATCAGCTGATCGCTGCACGGTGCAGCTCAGCGTCTCTCTCTCTCTCTTTCTACACACAGCAGATCCGCTGCCCGTTTAACAGCCTCATCTTTGTCAAACTTTCTTATGTTCTTTCTCTAACACGTAATGAAGGTTATTAAGCGTTTTAGCTCCTGTGTTGTTAATATTGACCACCATTTCCTTTATGAAGTAAAGCAGCCTCCCTGTCTGTGTCCTCGCGCTGTCCTCACATCCCCGGACCCCCAGACTCGGAGGAGCACAGGGATGTCAGTATTGTTTATGAAGCAGGGTATAGAAAGTACATTATTGAAATGAAAATACTATTTATTTACTTTTACAAACAGTGAGCAGCTGGGCAGCTGCAGCATGTGTATTACAGGACATGTGTAAGCGTGCAAGCGTCTTTGAGTTGTAGAAAAGCGCTAGGCCTATAGGCTATAAATATAATGTATTATTATTATTAGGTTATGTCCTATGTGTTGGACATGTGTGGTTGGACTCTGTCTCACAGGCAGGTTGCAGTGTAACATCAGGAGACTGGGCCAATTGTACATTCTCAAACTGCACCACTTAGAACTAACTAAACAATGCAGAGATTATTTTTATATAATTGTATTCAATAACCGTAAGAAATTCAACAGTATGAAGTTATTTGTAAATAGGAATACAGATATATTTATTTTTTTCTCCCAGTTTGTCATGGGACTTATTTTTACCCTCTCAAAGAACCGGAATCGAGAACCGAAAATAACCGGAATCGAAAAGCAGAACCGGAATCGTTCAAATCCAAACGATACCCAACCCTTTGTGTGATGCAGTAAAATCTTACCGCTCACTTACGTTAGCGGTGTCGTAAAAACCGTGGGAAAATGTAAAATACGATGACGAAGAAAAAGATTCCAGTGGCCCCAAGTGAAAAATGTATTCGGACAAGTCAATTGCCAAACTCACTTGTCCATGGACAAGTACTCTCTAAAAACTTTTTCTCACACTGATTTAGGTCAGTTTTCTATGGAATAATTTAAGCACAGGTTAGTTGGCAGATCAGTGAGCACAGACATTAGTAAAGGTTTCTGTACAGGCAAACAAAACCATGCCGAGCAAGAAGCCCTGCAGCTGTTGTTCCAAAAGTTGTTGTTACAAGTATCATACAATGTGTTAATGAGTAAGCATTAGATGGCGTAAGTTGGTATATTTCTTCACATTAGACAGAAACAAGTTACCTGTTGCCCTCTCTTCTTGTCTTTATGCTAAGCTAGGCTAACTACGTCCTGACTCCAGCACTGTGCTGAAAACACAGACATTTCAATTGATATCCATCTTCTCATCTCATTATCAGCAAGAAAGTGAATATGAGTATTTCACAAAATGATAAAAATATTCCTTTAACATTTGATGTGCAATTTTCATGCCAAGATGTTACACCATTGTTGTTGATTTCCTCTTTGATTTGTTGTAGACATACTAGAATCTAGATTAACTGAAAACAATTTGAAATGAAGGATGTGCTCTTCTCAAACAGAATCAGTATAAGCAGCAGGGATGTATGACTTACGTCCAGTTGGCTCCTTTAGTGCTAAACATTGGCCTGACGCTCCATCCAGAGCCAAACATGTTGAGTGACTTGGAGAAGCAGTCGTTGTAAATGATTCCAGTGTACATGGAGAAGAGCCCCATCAGCAGGATGATGTAGCGACCAGCAAACACCATGTTGAAGATCTACAGAGACACACAACAACTTAGAAATCTCATATGTTTACGTTTAATATGTGTACTGTAAGTTTGAACTGCTGAGCTATTCATTACTGGATAGGTCATGTGTTATCGTACCTCGTTGTCACTCTTCTGGGCGACGAGGCGACTCTCTCTGATCACCAGGTAGAGGGCAGCACAGGTCATCAGTGTGCCGTGACCCATGTCCCCAAACATCACAGCAAACAGGAAGGGGAAGGTGATGATTGTGTATGGAGCTGTGACAGGCGACAATCACACACAAGGCTCAATCAAAAGCACTCAAATGGTCATTCAGTCAAATATCAATTAGTATCATTTGATTTGTACTTGGTAAAAGGTATTAATTCCACATAAAAGTTCATAGCAATCTTAATATTCAATCAATGCAGCATTAAAGCAAGATGTTTAGAGATAGAGAGTTACTGTTATATTCAGGGGTGCACATAACTTGTTTGCCCTGGTTCTCAAAGGAGCACCTGGAGATGTTGCTTGGTGCTCATCCTTAAAATGAAATAAACCGTAACTTTTGAGGGGGTCTTGACTTTATTTGCCAGACACACGGCACTGAACACACATGCAGAGGTGAACACAGAACACACATGCAGAGGTGAACACAGAACACAGATGCAGAGGTGAACACAGAACACACATGCAGAGGTGAACACAGAACACAGATGCAGAGGTGAACACAGAACACACATGCAGAGGTGAACACAAGACAACATTAGCACGACCAGTAATCCTACAAGCTGTCATCACTACCCTCCTGACTGTTCTCCTCACTGTCTTCCTCTCTGTCAGACATGGTAGCTGATGATGTAGGCCTATTACTTCCTCTCTGGTTGAGTCTGTGATTAGCTGCTTGCATCCACAAGTCAACAGCTGGGTTTGGGTCGAAAGTCTCTGATGTCATCTTAGACAAGTGGATGTAATCAAATAAGTATGTGAACATAACCAATAACCTACCATAGCCAATTACAAATGAATGTAACTTATTTTATTTATGTTGTTCATTCATATCTTATTTTACCTTAACATTTATTTATTTATGCATTTGTTTTGATCTCTCCAGTTTTAAAGGGTATTTTGGGTTACTGTCCTATAGTATGCATTCGAATGATTTCAAACCTGTTTATCCCAATAATTATAAAGGAGTGCCTTGGAAATATGTGTTTACATAAATTGTGACCAAACCGTTTGAACTTAGACTAAAGTGAACTATCTAAACACTCACAGTCATTTACCTCACTGAGCTGTAGTATCAGCCTCTCAGTCTGACTGGAGAGGACTCTCCCTCCACATCATTGTAGAAACATCTTCTTCTTATATCCGTTAAAGCAGCTAGCACCAGATGCTAATAACAACTGCGCCGGAACCGGGCGGTGCGCCCTTCTCTCTCCCTCGCTCACTCGCACTTTGGCTGTGAGCTGCGGGCGCCAGATAAGCCAACATCCCCCATTTTCATCACTTACAGCGCCCATCGTACAGGGCAAATGAAACGTGTAACCGGGGTGAAAAGGGTGTTACATTTACTTAATTATGAATATTGTTACATCAAGGCCGAAAATTAGGATGAGCCACAACGGTCAAAAATGTGATTTTCCCTTCCAGAGCTGCCAGCGCAGCGCCTCCACAGATCTGGCGCCCTAGGCGAACATCTATAACGCCAGTGTTACGGGCCGGCCTTGAGTTCATATCATAGGTTCATATGCAACTCGCAAATATATTTATCTCTCTCTCTCTTCTCTCTTTTCTATTCTCCCTTCTCTCTCTCGCTGGTTAGTCTTTTGCCATAGAAAATGATATAATAACAAGAAAAAAAAGGCTGCATTTTCTGTATAACCTGGATTGATTTCCCGGTAGTTCCCGATGCCGTAGGCGTCCACAATGTTCTGGAAGCCTGACGTGAACTTGTTGGTCTTGTTGAAGGTGGGCGGGGTTTGCTTGGTCTGCATCCTGTTGAGAATGGACGGCACTGTGGAGCCACTCCTCTCCTATCAAAGAAAGCCCAGGTACATGTTGTAACAGTAAGAACAGATGACAAGGGGGTCCATACAACCTCATGACATGCCCTACATTTACTAAATTCACTAAATGCATGTCAGAAACAAATCCTGTTTTCGGTTGGTTGTGGCTTTCCCACTTGTAATTAGATCGTATACATTTTTTTCATGCACAATATTCTCCAATGGGCAAGCTTTTGTACCAACTAATGATGTTGGTACTGTATTGGTGTGATCCTGTTGCATTTGAGTGGGCAGGGAACTAAACTGTATTCATAATCACTTTAGTTCCCACAGCCTAACAGCAAATCCTGAGTACAGTAAAGGTGTGAACCATGGGGGGCCCAATAAAGTAGTCCTTAAGCCCAGAGTCATCCTTGATGAACAATGACATGAGTGGCTGCTATAAATGCTCTGTGACCTGCCACAGGTTAAGTGAAGAACAATCGAAATGTTTAGACCCAGATTGCAGCACTTAGTATAATATAGATCACAACAGCAAGAAGCAGAGAGAGCATGGAGAAAATAAAATAAAGGAATAAGATGGGCAATAACAACTGAATACATTTAAGATTGTAGCTTACGGCTTTAATGATGCAACGTGTGCAGGACATGCAGAGAGAAATATGGGACCCCTACACTACACATACAACAATATTATGAAGAATTGATGTGAATAAATAAATACACAACCAACTCACCGTCCCTCTGCGGAGAGCGAACTGGATGGAGTCCAGGTCCGAGACGGGACACCACACCTCAGCAATCAGACACTTCTGGGTGACGTCGATGTTGCACAGGTTGAGCGTGTGGTAGATGGCCTTCATCTTCCTCACCTTGATGAACCACACCCGCATGGTCTTGGAGGCGGCCTGCAGCACTCGCTGACGGTGGTCCTCTGTTTGGTTCAGCACCTACAGACGCAGGGTGGAGCCATTTATTTTAGAGTGTAGATCCTGGTCCTGTCAACACTGGATATTGGGATGTGTGGGCTTGATAGTGTAGAAGATTCAACTCATTTGAGGTGTTATAATAATGTAAGTGGTTGCCATGGCACAGGAATCATTAGTTTGGTATGTAATTTATTTAATTATTATTGGTTTCCTTTTTCTTTTTTCAATTTAAAGTTATTTCTTCTCTCTCTGTTGGGTTTCATCGCGGTGTTGCATGGCGTCTTGTCATGCAAGCATAATGAGGGCTTAACATCTGAAATGTGCAGTATTTGTATTGTAAATATTGACGAATGGTAAAAATAGATTGGTTTTACTATACCTCTCTTAGGCTCAGGTCATTTGTAATGCACATCATTATATTTGTATGTAAACCTGAGTAAAATGCACTAATTCTGTAGAGTTGAATACATTGTATTTGATTGACAGGCTCAGACTAGAGCAGACCTCTCAAGCAGAACCAGGCTTTTTCCAGACTCAGTAAGGGCACACTTTAGGAAACCACAACACTGTGAGGCAGAACAAAGCTCTTTCACAGATGAGAACTAATGCACAAGAAAACACCCCTCTGCATGATGAAGCCTTTTGTTATTTGATTGACAATAAATGTTCTAAAGGAAAACTGAGCCTGAACACAGACATCCTGTTTTGCAAAGTTTCAGAATCATTTATTGTTGTTAAGTCAGCAGCAGGGTAACAAAGCGTACAAAGACCCTTTGAAATAATTATTAAATAAACTGACCCTCATTTTGCGCTATTTTTATTTATAATGGTTTATTGAATGTGTATGTAATGTAGTGATGAGTGGTAGATCCTTTCTTGTGACAAACGTACCATCTGGAGGTCGTCGATGCGGCTGTTGACTCCGGCCAGCATCTCCTTCCTCTCCTGTGACGTCTCTGGACACGGATAGAGAGAGGCACGGAACCTGTACAAATACACAACATATGAAATACACACGCTGTACTTCTGCTTCCACCATGCTCCTTTTTTTACGTTACTTGATGAAACAAACATGGAAGCGTGCAATTATTGCGCAGTGGAGACAACAGACGGCAGGGAGATTATATTTATAAAAAGGTACTCCGGAGGGTTAGCACTGCATTTCAATCAAGTTTGGAACTTGATAGTGACAAATGCAAAATAATGGTCAACATGGAAGCAGAAGAGGCAGTTTATATCAATCCCAGAGTCCCGAATATGACTCTAAAACCTTGATTCCAATAAACAATAACAATTATTATGTTTGTTTAACCCTCTCTGCCTGGTAAAAACTCATGTCTTTCAAACTCCGAAGAATTTTTAATATAAATGTAGTTATGAAAAGTTGTAAATGTGGGCAAGATAACCGTGTGTAGAATGTGCCTGTTAATGGCCAGAAATCCTGGATGGTGTTCTGACATCAAGTGTAAACCAAAGAATCAGTCAGTGAGAGCAAATCCCTTTAATGGCCACTAGATGTTAGAGCCAAGGAAATGCTGACCATTTGGCAATGTTTAAAATGTTGACCAGGCTTTGTCCACTACTTCCTCTGGTCTATGATGACCTGTTTGCTATCTGGATGAACAGCATTCGTATGGACCCCATTGTTATCGTGGCCATGACAGTTCTAACCATATTTGTCCACCTATGGTACCAACATTTATCTCTGAGCTTGACTTTTATTGTCATTTTTACTTTTATATAATACTATCTCGTATAATATTGTGAATGATTCTTAGTTCATAACACCCACCCCTCACAGATCTTCTTCACCCTGTTCTTCAGCTGGTCGCCTTGGAAGAAGATAATGAACACTGATTTGACGACTTGGTCTCCCTGTTGGAAAGAAAACAAGTTTTAAAAAAACATCCACAAATTAAATATTGGATCCGTTGTATATGTAAATAAAAACGGTTATAAATGCGTATGACTGATTTTTGTATGCTTCTTTGTACTTTTTCTTCTTAATATGTATTTCTACTTGTCTCTATGATGTATGTTAAGTGTGCTGACCGTGGCGGGGTCCTCCAGAGGATCCTCAATCTCTGCCTTCCTTAAGAAGACGTTTCCCCGGCACACCCTCCACAGCATCCTCTCAAAGGTTGGAATCCTCTCCCTGCTGATCACTCCGGCCACAAACCTGAACAGACACAACAAACAAGCAATCAGAGCAGAAAACACAAAAGAAAACAAACCACAGAATGTACCTAGTCAGTCTTTTGTTTTTGAGCAGGACCATGTTTCTGTTCATAACCCAAATCAAATCCTCCTTGGTCAGGTGTGGCTGTTTGCTTTTTGTAAAGCTACCAGGTATTTTAATAAGCAACATAAAAAAAAATACATCATAAAACAAAATGATATCGTAAAAAATGGGAGGTTTTGTTTGTATAATGCAAAAGGACACAGATGTAACCGAAAAACAATATGTAATTATGATCAGTTTATATTACTATTCCAATATTTGCCAAGACAAGTGGTGGATGTGTATGAGAGAATATGATGCAGTCAATATGCTTACCCAAGTCTGAGTGGGGCCCCTCGACCCCCCTCATTGCCCTCCATCAGGGAGGAAGACTCCTCCAGCAGGTTGGGATCCTCCATCTATCAGTTACATGAAGAAGAACTTAGTTACACATTAATGATCTGTTGTGGTGTGAACGTCTGAGAAGGTGAAGAAGCAAACCTCATCAAAGAACTGCTGCGTTCGGCGGAGGATGTGTTTGAGCTCCGTCAGCTCCAGGAAGTTCTTCTTCAGGGCCTCCTGGTTGGTGTTGATTTCCTTCAGTTCGTTCTCAAGCTTCTCAAAGGTGGCCTGCCAGTCACAATGAGCAGCGTAAATACAACATAAACACTGTGCTCTTAACAAATGTGCATCATTACTGTGGAATCCTGCACATTGTGTATTCTGTATATAAAAATGTAACCTTAAATAACTAACCACTTCATCATGCTTTAATGACTGTAGTCTCTGTCTGTGTGTCCAACCATTAGACTGATATCATTCATGTTTGTGGTGTGTGTTGCTGAGGATCAGAGGCAGTTCAGTGCTGTCCATAGAGCTATTTGGATCAGCAGTTCTGTAGAAAACACCTCTGTCAAGAGCCATATAAGCAGGACTCTTTACAACACAGAGCCACAAGAGGAAAACGTGTCTTTTCATATTGGAGGCGATGCCGACTTTGTGTTTGTTTTGGAATGTGACGGCTTTTTTGGGGTAAAATCAAAGCCATATGAAGTGTGTTTTTCTCATCCCTTCTATTGAACGTTGATGAAATGAATGTATTAATGCATCTCATATTGACTGCAGATGGCCGGCTGCTTACCTCCAGGTCGATCATGTCCCTGGGAAAGGGCACCTCTGGATTCTCTCCAGTGTCCACAGTTGGGATTGCAGCTTTCTTGATCTCTTTCTCCACAAACCCTGTTCAGAGAGAATCCATGATTCAATATTTTACCAATGAAAAACAATGTTCTTTATGTTTTTTCCAGATTAGTTTTCCTCACTGGCACAACTGCAATTGTGAAAAGTGTTCAGAATCAATCTCATGACTTACTCAGTTTCCTGTCCATCTCCTCACATCTCCTCACTTCATTCACAAACTTGCGCTGGAACACGTTGACATCAGGATTCAGCTGTGGGTGGACAAAAATAAGGGAATATTAATTAGGATATCATGACTCAATAGTTATGGATATGTATGACTTATAATGACAGCATTATTATTTTTTAAGTCATTATACATTATTGAATTAGATCATTTCTGCCTCCAGAGGAGCTGAAAGATGGCATATAGCATGGATTATTCATACTCACATCTCTGAACTGGACCATGCCCAGTTCTCCCAGCTCACTGACGCAGCAGTAGGCTGCCTCTGATTGGAGGAAGAGCTGGGCCAGTGTCATCTCCTCACTCCTGAACAGTTCCCCCATGATGGTAAGCTCACTCCACCACCACTAGAACAAAGAAGTACTGCACCTGGGGTCGGAGGTAATGTAAAATAAAGAAAGATTATTAAAATATATTTAATATTATTTTGAAAAAGGTTGAGTCAAAAAACAAAGAAACAATACTTTTATCGTATAGTAATACAAATTGGTACTGTACAGAACAACAACTTTCTCATACAGTAATATATTGTTATACTATATTTACTATACAACATTGTGTTGCGAAGTAATCAAGGCATGATTACCAACGGGACAAAGTGGGCAAACATATGGCTGCATATAATGTATGTATAATCATACATTTCCTGATTCCTCCGATCTCTATTTATTAAAATATCCCAAAACAATGAGGCAAAGGTCACGTCTTCAAATGTCATGTTTTGGCCAACTTTTGACCAATATCAAAAAGATATTCAGCAAACTGTAAACTAGAATTTGTGATTTTGAAAGATTGAATAATAAATGTTGGTCAATGAAGTACTTAAGTAGTACAGTTTAAGCATTGTTATTACTATACAACATGAACATTCTGATGTATTTTTGCATAACTCATAGTAGAAAGCCTATAAACAGGAAGATGCTAAAGCTACAAACGAAAGGGAATGGCGCTTAGGCCAAGGATGGATAACGTTATAATAACAGCTCACACACAATGCAATGACGTAGCCAAATGAACAGAATAGCCGAATTGCAAGTATTTTCACTATAAATACCGCTGGCTTTTTTTATTTAAATAGGAGCTTAATGTTAGCCCTATAGTTAGCATGCAGAGACTCTGTGGTGTCGCAGCATCATGATGCTGTGCTCTGCCCTTCACTGAAGGACGCCATGATGATGATGATGCTGCTGCTGCATCCGGAGAGCATCTGTCAACCGCTCTCATCCCTCCTTTCACAAATAACACCCAATTCATAACATATAATAATCAATATTTTAACGTTTATGCTTTTTTCTACTACACATACATGTCACACCCGATATAGTCCAAACGCTAGAATAGGATGTAGGTTCTTAACAGGTTAAGAATAACGTTACATATCTGTAGTAGCCTAATATTTCAGAACGAGGACCACTCGGTTAATGTAACAAACACACATTTGTGTAAACGTAAAAATATAACATTTGTGAGCATTAGGCTCGAGAAAAAAAACGACGAAGAGGAAGAAAGCAGTTGGCGGTGACATATTATCACCGTCCTGCCAACCCAAACGTCAACATATGTAATGTTTAGAACTATAATTAATAATTCCCCTACAGACACTAAGTCTGAAACGCCAACATAAGCTTATTTTACATTAGAGACGTTTAAATATCAATTGAATCACCTGTGTAGGATGCAGCTGGATGCTGAGGTCCAGGGCGATATGTCAAGCTAGATACAGTCGGCCGGAAATACACCCCAATGTAGAAGATTTAAATAATAAAATCATGACATATTTATACTACTTTTTGAACTTTCTAAAAAAAGTATGATATGCATTTAAAATGCATATCATACCTTTGCCATATTAAATATCACCCAACGTGAGGCATTCTGTTGCTCCATTCTATCTATCATGATAGTCCAATTATTGTCATGGTTATTTTATTTTGAAAATCCAAACCAGAAGCACATTCTAAAATCCGTGACTTTGATTGAGTGATGAGTGATTTATGATTACCAGCCATGATGGACCATGTCTCTAGGTTTCTCAATACTCTAATTTCCCCTCCTCGACTCCTATCCTCGATACTTAGTCCCGCCCACAGGAGATGCGAGCGGATGACTGAGGAGGGGAACCGAGGAGAGAGGAGGGGAAGCAGCAGGCGGTTAGAGAAATGAGAACTCCTCTCCTCTGAGCGGTCATTTTAAAGAGACTTCCATCAATGATGACAGGAGGCACAGCAGCCCTCTGTCTGATGACAGATGTGTTCATGACGACTTATATATTTACTTTGAATTCATTGACAGTGCGGTATAATGAGACAATAACAGGCTACAGATGCGGACAAATACACACATATATTTATATTAAATATATACAATCTCAGAATCAAACAAGTACGAGAGCACTCTCATAATAACGTAACACAATCAGAGACTGGATATATCCCCCCCTCTCTCTGGTGGCTGAAATGGGGAATTGAAATTACGGGCCAAAAGTTGTATTTACAAGTATTAAAAGTAAGCATAGGACACCAAACCAACTGAGACCCGTCTGTCCGCCGCATCTACGCACTGTACAACACATTCACACACACACACACACACACACCACACACACACACAACACACACACACACACACACACACACACACACACACACACACACACACACACACCTACACACTGTAGCCTACCACACGCACCTACAGCTCCTAAAGCATAATCAGGCTACAGCCGTTGTGTATTTTATTATGTGAAGCACTAAATGGTCTTAGAAAAATATCGACTCTGTGTTTGTAGATAAACTACAGCATACAAATACAGAGAGTAATAGAGAACAGCAGTGACGCGTCGTAAAACCCGGAAGTAAATTTCTTCCGGTTCCTTCGTGAAAAACCAATGCAAATTCTCCATAGGATTTTGGAAAATAGCTCGAAATAAGGACTGACTGTGGTTGACACACATTTAAGAGAGGGATCACGTTTTGTTCAGCCGGATAATCTCCACATGTCTACCCTACTTTTATAATTTTTGAATCATAAATCTAGTCGCCAAAAGCGAAATGCTAACGTTATGCTATAAACGAACTACAAGCCAGTACAGCAGCAGGGTCGCACGACTTCAACGTCACGCCAATTTAAGATCGTTTCAACTGACTTGCACTGAAACTGCACATTGAACGCTTTAAATATATTAACATTTTAAACTGTATACCCCGGTTATCTAGGCCCTTTTTGTTTTGTTTAATGTATACCACGTTTATCTAGGCCCTTTTTGTTTTGTTTTATGTATACATGTCACACTGTGGGAAACGATATTTCTGGATGTATAACACATGTAGAATTGTTGACAATAAAGCTGACTTTGACTTCCGCGTGCTTGCATATTTTAACAAAGCTTTTCATTTTAGCAACACTGAATTTAACTAGAAGTCATAGCTGTCAATGACCAGTCTGATATCGTTTTACAAAGATGACAAGAAGAGTGTAGATAGAGGAGAGAACCACTACAAGTCAGGACACGTAAAACAGTGCAGCCTAGATGAAGGTGTGCTTACCGGTGTTGTCGGCTAGCATGAGGGACAAGGTTTATAGTGTCGGTGAGTAGTGATAGCAAGAGTACCGTTAACCTAGAGTTAATTTATTCACATTAATTCCCATCAACAAATCCATTTTATGTGTCACATGACATCTTTATTAGGCAAGGCAAGTTTATTTATATAGCACTTTTCAACACAAGGCAATTCAAAGTGCTTTACAAAAAATGAAAGACATTAAGAAAATGGCATTTAAAATTAGTCATTAAAAAGAAAAGCTAATAAAATAAACATTAAAAGAAAAAATACATGGATAAAAGTTACAGTGCAGTTTAAGATATGAATAGTTCAATTAAAAGCAGCGACAAAAAGAAAAGTCTTCAGCCTGGATTTAAAAGTAGTCAGAGTTGCAGCGGACCTGCAGGTTTCTGGGAGTTTGTTCCAGATATTTGGAGCATAATAACTGAACGCTGCTTTACCATGTTTAGTTCTGACTCTGGGGACAGAAAGCTGACCAGTCCCTGAAGACCTGAGAGATCTGGATGGTTCATAATTTAGCAGGAGGTCAGAAATGTATTTTGGGCCTAAACCATTCAAAGCTTTATAAACCAGCAGCAGTATTTTTGAAATCTATTCTTTGACACACAGGAAGCCAGTGTAAAGACTTCAGAACAGGAGTGATGTGATCCACTTTCTTAGTGTTAGTGAGGACTCGAGCAGCAGCGTTCTGAATCAGCTGCAGCTTCCTAATAGATTTTTTAGTGAGACCTGTGAAGACACCATTGCAGTAGTCGAGTCTACTGAAGATAAAAGCATGGACAAGTTTTTCCAAATCCTGCTGTGACATTAGTCTTTTAATCCTAGATATGTTCTTTAGGTGATAGTAGGCTGATTTAGTAACTGTTTTAATGTGACTGTTGAAACTCAGGTCAGAGTCCACGACTACACCTAGATTTCTGGCTCTCTGTTGTTTTGAGCATTGCAGACTGAAGCTCAGTTTCAACTTTTAAACGTTCTGCCTTGGCTCCAAAAACCATTACCTCAGTTGTATTTTTGTTTAATTGGAGAAAGTTCTGACACATCCAGTCATTGATTTGTTCAATGCACTTACTCAGTGTTTGAATTGGAGCAGTCTCCTGGTGAAATGGTTACGTAAATGTGTGTGTCATCTGCATAGCTATGGTAACTTATTTTGTTGTTTTTCATTATCTGAGCCAGTGGTAGCATGTAGATCAGTGATCACCAACTGGCGGCCCGCGGGCCACATCCGGCCCACCAGACATTCTCATCCGGCCCGCACGACGGGGGTGACTGTGGCGTTGGCGGAGTGGTTACTGCGTTCGCCTCCCACCCATTTTTTTGTTTTACAACGTCTCGTGAGTAAGGTGCAGTACCGGAGTCCAACAGAGAGGCAGCAGCTGCGGGTCAGTAGACTGCGTACTGCGAAACCTTCCCTGCCTTGAACAAGAATTGACCCTTCGTTGTGAAGAGTCTGGTTAATGCGGTCCGCACCACAGCAGTAGCCCCGCTGCGACAGAGTCCAACAGAGAGGCAGGAGCTGCGGGACAGTAGCCTAGAAGCAGGGTTGGCATGTAACGGAATACATGTAACCGCGTTACGTAATCAGAATACAAAAATCAAGTAGGCTAACTGTATTCAGCTGGCGTTACATTTGAAAATCGAGTAATCTGATTACAGTTACTTTCGTAAACCTGAAGTGAATACATTTTGGAATACTTTTTGGAATTATTGGTGGAAAAGTTTCCTCACAAAATGTAATATTCATTACCGGCAGAACTGTGTGCACACTGCACAGCGCTGCATGTCTGTGAGCGAGAGAGAGATGCAGCGTGTCTGTGAGGCCCCGCCCCCGCACGCAGATGAGAGAGAGATCTCTTTTAAAATATATTGAAAGTTAGAAACGGAGATGGTTCGATAAAATGTGCAAGATAACGTTTATGTAGCATTTCTTTATTGTCGAGATGATGACATTTATAACGGGATCAAATCAAAGTGAATGGCCTGCTGCTGCTGAATGCATGGGGCAAGTGACTGGAAAAAGTTAAAAAAGTTATTACATCGTTTCAGATAATACATAATAATGATAATTCATTCTATTTAGGGGCGCCTTTCAAAGCACCCAAGGACACCTTACAATTCATAACATATTCCAAGGAAAGGTTTTAAGACAGTACAAAGAATGCAGTCTGGGTGATGTTTTTTATGTGGGGTGCAGATGAGGGAGCTGTCCAGAATGACACCAAGATGTTGTGTTTGAGTTCTTGATAAGCCATTAAAACAGTAAAAATAAGTGTCTCCTGTTCACCAAAACATACCCATCTGTTGTGGAAAAAGAAAGTAATCCAAAAGTATTCTAAAAGTAATCTGAATATATTTTTAAGACACGTAACTGTAACTGTATTCTGATTACTTTCAGAGCATGTATTCAGTAACTGATTACATTTACAAAGTAACCCTCCCAACCCTGCCTAGAAGTGATCCTTTGTTAGCGTGAAGAGTCTGCTAAGCTTTATGCGGTCCACAGTACCTGAGCGTGCTCCACTAGCACCCCCCCCCCACTTCAAAATTCTGGGCTATATAAAAATCGCTGGCCCGCGATAGTGTCTATTGGATACATTTTGGCCCTTGGACAAATGTAGTTGGTGATCCCTGATTGTAAATGTTAAAGAGAAGAGGCCCCAAGATTACAAATATTACACACCAGAAAACACAGCAATATCCATGAAATAAACATACAGTAGGCTATAAACAATTAAAGGGATAATTGGGAAGGCATTACAAATAGGGATGCACGATATTGTTTTTTTGAAACCGATACCGATACCGATAACTTCCTGCTTCTCAAGACCGATACCGATAACAAAACATTTTTTACGCCACTAATTATTTTAACGCGATTAACGCATGTGTATTTTTTGTCCTCGGCCGCCCCGTAGTTTCAGAGCGCATCGAGTTTAAAATAGGGCCTATCTACAAGCTGATGCTGACAGCCCCGCTCCTGCCGCCCGCTTGTGGCAGACCACACTTCCACGCTCACCGGCAGGCACCGACTGGCCATCTGGAGGACCGGGAGGGTGTGTGTATGTGTGGCCCGAGCGAGCGAGAGAGAGACCTTACGTGCATTGTTGTTGTTAGCATCTGGTGCTAGCTAGCTGCGCTAACGGATATACGGAGCTGTTTAAATGAAAACAGAGGAGCGACATTTTGCCACAACTGCGCCGAGCACTTGACTTTATGCAGGAAGCCAGACAGTGGGACATTGTACGAACAGTCAGCACACTCAGCACGGATAGTGCGCAACATGATTGCAGCGTCCAGGCAGCTCCGGTTCGAGCATATGCCTTGAGTTGCACATAGCTCCAACGCCCATACCACCGACGACATGTTTGTTTACTGTCCTGGCTTCACGGCCGCACACCATTTACGTCATGAGTTAGGGAGCGCTGGATTTGTGAAAAACTCCCCTCTTTCTAAACCACTAATACCACAGTACTGGCAAAACGGGAGGAGCCGAGTGAAAAACAAGCGCCCCTTATCCCAATCCACCCACACCGCAGTATTTTTTTCTTTTTTTTTACCCAAAAAATATATTGTATATTATCGGGGATATTAATACTGGTATCGGGTTTATCGGGATGACGTCATAATTCCTAATATCGTGCATCCCTAATTACAAATGTAAATATATTTTAAATAATAAAACAATCCCACCACCACAGGTATCTACAGGAGAAGAGGGAGTTCTCTCCACAAAATGTGAATGCCCACGTGGAGAATGGAAATGCAGTCATGCTGCTGCATTAGCCATCTTTGCCATCCACAATTTCCGCTGCACTGACACCCCGTCAGTGGAAGAAGCCAAAGGCAGCTAAACGTACACATTCAGTGGAGGAGCTATTTCCTCCAACCAATAACTCATTCAACCCGCTGACAAGAGAGCCCACCTCCGAAGATCGTGACTGGCTGAGGGGCAGACTCTGGGGCAGGTTCTCAGGAATTTCTTGGCTTCTCTCCCCCGAGCCAGAAGAGGAACCCTACAGCATGGAAACACTTACTGTTCCTGAAATTCTCAAATCTGTTGGGACCTGAGGCAATTGTGGCAAGCATGGCATTGTCTGAGGAGCAACAGAGGGCAATTCAGGTGGCTACCACTGGTCAGCGAACCAACCCAAACTGGCATTTGTTCAGGAAAGGAAGGTTTACTGCCAGCAACTTTGGAGCTGTCCTGAGGTCAAAGCGTGTGACTGCTTCCCTTATTGCCAGGGTGCTAGGGCAACAACAGGCCCTTGATGGTGTTTTGTCTGTACAGTGGGGGACTATGAATGAATGTGAGGGCGTCAGGGCATTCACCACTGCAACCCAGATGCAGGTCCATGAGTCAGGTTTGTGGCTCTCCCAATCAGGAGTGTTGGGGGCATCTCCAGATGGTCTGGTAGGGTCTTCCGCTGTGCTGGAGGTAAAGTGTCCCTACAGAGCCAGGGAAATGACAATTAGTGAAGCATTGAAAATCAAGGGCTTCTGTGTCAGTAAGGAGGGAGAAATATTCAGCCTGCGTGAGGAACATCCTTACTGGCACCAAGTGCAAGGTCAGCTTCACCTCACTGCAAGAGAGAAGAAATTAAAAAATTGTGAATGGTTTTTAATTTACATTTACTCGCCTTTGCAATGTTGTGGTTGTTAGAGTGTTAGGCTTCCTGTCTGCTCGTCTGTTGGGAAGATATAAAATATTAGTTTCATGGAAGTCACACCGTCACATATAAGAGCATTAAGACATACAGTACATAGGCTAAAACAAAACATCTAAAGATATAACCTTGCACTTTGTCTCTTGAACATTTTCACTATTTTGACATTTTTATAGATGAAAATGTAACTAAAGAAATAAAGGTAGATTAATCCATATTGAAAATAGGTGTCAGCTGCTACACTAATTATAATAGTTATATTTCTTAATTAATTAAGATAAGATATTACTGTATTGATCCCAATTTGGGAAATGTTTGTGTTGCAGCAGCATAACAAGAAAAACAAAATATAAGTTATTATATATACAAAAGTATGTGAGGGATGGAATATTAAATTGAATATAAATGCAGGGGTAGACATTAAGAGTAAAAAGCCACTGGCCCTCCGGGCCGGTGGAATTGTATTGTCACTGGCCCCACCATTGTAACCACTGGCCGGAGCATTCGTCCAAAAACAATCGACTAATAATGAAGAAAATTAACACATTTGTTGCAATAGTAATGTATGCACTAACTACATTACTACTTGTACTACAACATTTGAATCATCAGTTCTTCCTCATTTTCCTCAATTGTTCATATTTGGTTTATTAAAATAATGATATTGTGATCATTGTTAAAAAATGTCTGCTATTATTATGAGTATTATTATTTGTATAATGCATTTTCTGCCTTCCTGTCATTAGGAGTTAGAAATGTAATGGCTATAGATTAGATTAGATCCTTCATTATCCTAAACTGCTGGGACATTTCGCCAATACCTTTATATTGTCTACTCTTCACTTATGTGTCAGCATAGGTCGGCATTGATGTACAGAGCCGACAGAAGACCTTGTTTGTATTGGCATCATATTGAGAGGTGCAGCCAGTGACGCATCCTAAAACCAGGAAGTAAGCTGCTGGTTCCCTCGACGAAAAGCAATGGGATTTCTCCACAGGGTTTTGGAAAATAGCTGGAAATAAGGTCTGTGGAAAACAAACCTGTTTGATAAATGCACGTTTTGTTCAGCCGGATAATCTCCACATGTCTACCCTACTTTTATAATTTTCGAATCATAAATCTAGTCGATAGATTATAAAAGGGTTTTAGGATGCGTCACTGCACCACTCTATAGAAGCCAACTCCATCGATCAAGCTGGCTGAAACGTTCTCTCCCTCTTCTTCTCATGCTCCCTGTCACTCTCCTTTAACTCCTCCGGAGACTTTCTTTTATTTGAAGATTGTTTTTTGCCCGGCGCTTGGCCGGTTACCGCTGGTATTATTTTTTTTTTGGCGAATGGTTAGGTGGCACGATAGTCTGTAGTGAAGGAGCGCGCTCCCGCTCACGGGAGCCTGCTCGCGCTGCGCTCCACAGCAAACAGGTGTTTGCTTTTCACCCAACAACTACAAGCGACTCACGAAACACTATATTGTAGCGTTAATAAACGAAACAATTTAACAAAATTGCTAGTCAAAATACCAATACCACAGGAAAAAACATTTTTAAACAATATTTTTAGTGGCCCGAACGGGCAAGTGGAAAGTACGTTATGCTGGCCCGGGGTGTCTAAATAGTGCTTCCGGGCCAGCGGGCCATTTATAATGTCGAGCCCTGAAATGTAAAATGTACATGTGATTTTACGTCCAAGAGAAGCTATGGAGCAGAGAGTTCTCTGCCAGCCAGAGGTGATTTGTTATTAGTTCAATATGTCAAACTGATTTCCCTGACTACAATCTTTAGTTACATGGTGAAACGTTATGCTGCTTGTATTAATTAGACTTATCATATAAGCCACACAGGTTTTAATAGGATGTATTCATTATCTTTACTTATGTTGCGGTCTTTTCAGCAGCGCCATCTCTAAAACGGCGATACACTCACTACCCATCATTTACATTTCACCGTGACATGGACAAAACGTCAGCTTACCTCATGGCACGAATCCAGACTCTCCTTTAGAAAACATTGGCCGTGAAACGATAGAACGAGCACGTTTCATGCAAAGACCTGTGGCTGCAACCCGGAGCAAAGCAACAAACCATTGCGTAGCTAACTCGTAGCGCTAGCTTTAGCTAACGTTAGCTAACGAAACGAACTGCCGAGTAAAATTGGAAAACACGGGTAATTAATTATTCTATAATTTGTAAAACTACGGTGTTAAAAACGACAATTTCTAAAATACAGATTCTAATGGTCAGATATAGATATACAGATACTAAAGATAGGCAGGTACTTGCTTTCAAGCAGAACACAGGGGAAAACAAATTTAGCGGGAGTGTTTACGTGTTAGGCGTAATGACGTACAACGGCCTCGACAATTTCTGTAGTCCTGTTCAGCCACTCGGTAACAACCATCGTTTTTCAGACACGTAAACTCTTCAAAAATCACCAGTGGGGTCACTGCTGATGTATTTAATGTCGTAGAACAAAACGTGATTTATCTCTTAAATTTGTGTCAACCACAGACCTTATTTCGAGCTATTTTCCAAAACCCTATGGAGAAAATGCATTGCTTTTTGACGAAGGAACCGGAAGTGGTACAAATGCTAACTTACTTCCGGGTTTTACGACGCGTCACTGCGGTTCTCTATAGGCCTGTTATACTGAGTGATATATATTATACACACTGCTCTGCTTTCTGCACGGACCTCACAGCTGTTCTCACAGTTTCTAAAATAATATCCAGGGGATGCATGCAGAGCTGTCATTGGCTGAGATAAGTCCGGCCGTGCGTAACGCATCCACCGTTCCTGGAAATGCGTCCGCGGAGGAGCCTCGGTTAGAGCTCCTCCAGAGAGCTCCTCCAGAGAGCCTCCTCGATGCTCGGTCCTCGATGTGCATTTAGAGAAATGAGATGTCCTTCAACATGGCGCGCTGAAATCCATTTTCGGGTCACTACCGGAGGACCGAGGAGTCGAGGAGGGGAGATTAGAGTAGGCTATTGAGAAACCTCTAATGACTCATTCACACTGTACACATGGTTTCTCAATACTCAAGTTTCCCCTCCTCGACTCCTCGACTCATTGGGCCTCCGGTAGTGACTCTTTAAAACTGTACAACCCAGCACTTGCACTCCGCTCTGCATCAGCCAAATGGCTCGCTGCACCCGCACTGCGAGGGGGACCCAAGTTCCCATCAGCAAAAACATGTGGGTTTGCTATCCTGGCTCCAAAATGGTGGAATGAGCTCCCCATTGACATCAGGACAGCAGATAGCTTGCACATCTTCCGGCGCAGACTGAAAACTCATCTCTTTCGACTCCACTTCGAGCGATATAATTACTAACAAAGCACTTATATACTAACAAAGGACTGGCTTATCTAAAGCCAGTTGAGTAGCACTTGAAATGTGTTAGCTCTATGAAACCTGATGTACGTATATGATTCTGTTTTCTTCAAGTTTGTATCTTGTTGGTCGAATGCACTTATTGTAAGTCGCTTTGGATAAGAGCCTCAGCTAAATGCAATGTAATGTAATATAAATGTTTCTTCTGCCTGTAAAGTGTCCAAACCAGGCTTGTCTGGATAAGCACATTTTTAAAACATAGTCATTGACCATGCCGGTTTCAGTTGGATTATTCGTCACAGTTGCTCCGATCAGATCGGTCTCCTCCATTTTGTAGATTATTTACGACTTTTGAATCCACATAAACACATCGGCAAAATCCGGCTTACTTTGAGCATGTGTTTTAAACAGTTTAATCCCTTTGTTAATTGTTTCCACTTGCGCCGTCCTTTAATTTCTTCATACAGCGGGAATCCAAAGGAATTAATCCTGAGTCCAATAACCATCAAAGTCACTCCAATAGTGCTCCTTAATTACGCTTTCATCCTCCTTTAACAAAATACTTCACATTCATACAGTTTGTGACAGTAGTTGTAGCATTTTTTAGACTTTTAAACTTGAATTACCGCTGTTGCGCCCACCACAAGTGTGTGTGTGTGTGTGTGTGTGTGTGTGTGTGTGTGTGTGTGTGTGTGTGTGTGTGTGTGTGTGTGTGTGTGTGTGTGTGTGTGTGTGTGTGTGGTGTGTGTGTGTGTGTGTGTGTGTGTGTGTGTGTGTGTGTGTGTGTGTGTGTGTGTGTGTGTGTGTGTGTGTGTGTGTGTGTGTGTGTTTGTGTGTGTGTGTGTGTGTGTGTGTGTGTGTGTGTGTGTGTGTGTGTGTGTGTGTGTGTGTGTGTGTGTGTGTGTGTGTGTGGCCACAACTTCCAACAGGAGTCAGTTGGAGGGGGCTCTTGGGAAAAAAGGTTGGGAACCCCTGATCTAGATGATCCCTCATACTTCAAGATTCAAGGCTTTTATTGTCATATGCAGGCTACATAGTGTAGTTATGACAATTACATTCTTAGGTCACCGCCTCCTCCAACAGTGCAACACAATACAACAGATAATAGTGCAAGTAAATGAAATAGAATATAATATAATAGAAATTGTGCAGAATAGTCTATATACAAGTAACTGGAATATTGATCTATATAAGTATAAGTTACAACCAGATGAATGTTATGAATGTTCTTAGTTCAGGTGTTTAACAGTCTTATGGCCTGTGGGATGAAACTGTCCCTGAGTCTGGTGGTTTTAGTCCGGATGCTGCGTACCGCCTGTCAGACGGCAGCAGACAGAACAGTTTGTGGCTGGGGTGATGGGGGTCTTTTGTAATCCTGAGGGCTTTCTTCCTGAGCCGCTGGGAGTAAAGATCCTCCATGGATGGCAGCTGGTGACAGTGGCGGACTGGCCATCAGGACGTTACCGAAGTGGGCCGGTCGGATAACTACCCCCCCCACCCCCCATTGACCATTTACTACTGGTACCGAAGTGTGCCGGTCGAGATGCCCGGGCTGATTTGTAGTCCCAGTCCGCCCCTGCCTGGTGATGTGCTGTGCAGTTTTCACCACCCTCTGTTTCTATATTTGTTGAGGTAAATGCACTTTGGTGAAGTTCTGGCTGTTAATCCAATAATGGGAACAGAGTAAATCAATATTCCCTCTCTGTTTAGTGTTGGTTTGACCTGCACCTACTCCTGAGATCTCGCTATAAAACAGTAGAAATATCAAGCTTTATTCGCCTGGTATGTTTGCATGGACTGTGTAAAGGTACACATACAAGGTATTTGACTCTGTAAATGTACATGTACTGTACATGTAAAATCAAATAACACAAAGCTAGACTTTTCTTCTCACTTTAGTAGCCATCTGGGTAAATCTCAAAAGCTAGACTCGTGATTAATCCAAGAAAGTGGTTGATTCACAGAAAATATTGAAAGTAAATCCTTCTGCTGGGCCTTCTTTATGATTGATATAAATACGGTCTGCATTTGACATGTAATGTATAAGGAATGGTTGTTTTGCACGTTTTGTTTTGTCGACTGGCCACAGCAGTGCCTTGATGGATGTTAATGTATTGCGTTCCGGCATAAGTTGAGATGATTTTTTGATTGTTGACCCTGCCTTTTTTACCAGAACCTTCTGCTATAAGACCTCAGCTCTGTCATAAAGGTGGTTTCATACAAATGAATGAGGTGGACGGAATTATTGAATCTTACTCTGAACATTGGCAAAAACGATGATATTAGAGTTTACAAGAAACTGATCAAAAACAAGGATCATGTGGGCCACTAAACCAAAAAAAAACTAGGCTCAAAGGACATGAGGGGGCCTATAGGGCGTATCCTCTGTGGGTCCATTACTAATATTAACACCTTTCACATCACACATCCTCATTGGAGCTTGTGCTATTAAAAGAATATTGATCAGCCTTTATTTTCCACCATAATCAGTCATGCTATAGAGATGTATTGCCCCCTTCATTTTTTTATAGTCTGTACTATATCAAACTCTGATTAGATGATCATCCTTGTTCCAACTTGTGTCTCTAAGATGCTTATGATACTTCAATTTGTATTACCTTGAATAAAGTGCTACCAAAACCACTCCTCGGGCTCCTGAGAATAAAGTCTACCAGATGTGGTGGAATACTGCACAACTGGCCAAGCGTTGAGTCAGTACTAACAACATCCTGTAGAATGTTCCCCTTACAAACAGCCACAGCAGCGTTTTACCCCCTTTCATTACACATGGAGCAGGGTTTAAACCAGGACACTGGCTGGCTGCCAGCAGGCAGTTTTGGAAACATGCAACTCCCATAATGTACATAAATGACTGGGGCAGAGCTAAACAGCTTGTATAGCTTGCTGACTTGTTCCAGGGTGCCCTGTGTATGCAGTAGAATGTTTTTTCCAAATGTTTGCTTGTGTGTAGAAGAGAGCAGAGCATGCCACATAGACTTATATGGAGTACAAATCTGGGTTCTGAATGGAAGTTGCTCTTTGGAAAACGACTAATGCCTAATGTGAAATGTAGATGATACTGCAACCATAACAGATTTGTGTGGATACAATTACATTTTATGCAATTGACTTGTGATAAAAATAGGAGTATTTTATTAATGACAAAACAGTGCTAAATGAAGAACTTAAGATTCAAGTTATTTACATTTTTACATTGGAAATATTAGTTTGACAAAACAATTTTAACTCAAGGTCTACTGAAAAACTTTTTCGGAACTACCAACCACATGCCACAGCCTTCATCAGTGAATGGCGTTGTCATGGCGCCAGCCTCATGACCAACATATTTGCTGCTTAAGGCAGAGAGAAAAAGTGATTATTTGTGTGTGAAATGGTAGTAGTAATCTTTTAGCAGCAAAGTTCATAAATACTTTTGTGTGTTGGAGAAAGGAGCACATGAAATGTTAGCTTCAACAGCAATTCTTCCAGAAGGCATCACAAGATGATCGTGTTGCCAATTAACTTCTTTATGACCTTTTCCTTCCTGTTTACTTTCATCCATCATAAATCCATCCCACCTTCCATCAACTGAATATGCTCTGCATAGAAATGTTGAAAGGAGTGGAAACAGGAAGAGATCATGCAGACATTCCTCCTTCTGCTATGCCTGAGCTTGTATACATGCGGATCAGTGCAACTCCGCTCTAACTATTCCAACCATGCTGATGGGACGAGGCTACACCAAAGGGGTGTGTTGTTGAATCACTGACGGGCTGGACCTACAGCTAGAGGTAGAGTCTAACCAATGTGTGTGTGTGTGTGTGTGTGTGTGTGTGTGTGTGTGTGTGTGTGTGTGTGTGTGTGTGTGTGTGTGTGTGTGTGTGTGTGTGTGTGTGTGTGTGTGTGTGTGTGTGTGTGTGTGTGTGTATTTAGGGTGGGGAGGAGTTTGAAGAGAGGGGGAGAGTCCAATGGAAAATAAGGGGGGTGGAGTGAAACCCAGCCAGCTGTAGCTTGACTGGAGGGTTTCTCTGCCTGGTGTGGCATTCACATCCCAACGCTCATGTGGTAACATCCAGTATCTCTTGGCTGCCCCTGCACACTGGACTGACTCCAGGGATTTGAAGTGGACAGGACAGACAGACAGAGAAACAGAGTGCTTATATGCTGGAGAGAGATAAGTCAGTTACGAAGTAGGAGGAGAAAAGAGTAGAGATCAAGAGAAGAAAGGGAGAAGCAGGTGAGAAAGTGGAAAAAGGCATCTAGAAGAAGCAGAAAGGTAGCTTAGCTGTCTGTACACTTCAAATCCACCGACATGGCTACTATGGAAGCACTGGAATTCACGAGTGCCCTGATGGAGCCTCAAACCCTGACTGAGATCTCAGACGATGAGGTCAACGCCCCCCCCTCAGATGACGAAGACGATGCCCTCGCCGCAGTCAAGAAAGAGCTGTCCATCATGGGTACAGAGGGGGATTCCGCCGAAGACAAGGACGAAGCTGGAAAGCAAGACACCCAGGTGAACGGGGTGATGGTTCTGACTTTGCTCGACAAGATCATCGGGGCGGTGGACCAGATCCAGCAGACCCAGAGCGGGCTGGAGGCCAGGCAGCAGGATATGGAGCGCTCGGTGAACAGCATTCAGGGCGAGCTGACCAAACTGTCGAAGAGCCACAGCACTACGTCCAACTCCGTGAACAAGATGATGGAGAAAGTGCGCAAGGTCAGCGTCAACGTCAAGACCGTGCACGCCACCCTGGAGAAGCAAGGAGGCCAGATCAAGAAGCTGGAGAACAACGAGTCCGAGCTGCTCAAGAGACGCAACTTCAAAGTCATGATCTACCAGGTAAGAGTGTGTGAAGATGTATCAGTGTGTGGTTGTGGTTTTTCTGTAAAGTTGTGTATGTAAATGATGTGCCACCTTATTGGTTTAGGGAAGGGTGTGGCCCATTGCTGAGCCCTACAAATGTTTGCGCTCTTGAATGTGAATGAAAGTTATGACACTGACACGCCACTTGGAAAAAAAGAATGCTGTAAGTGGTCATGGTGGTTTAAACAATTTGTTTGATTTCCTGAGGTGCAGAGGATTTCAGGGAGTGTTTGAAGGTTTCATATCGCTGGCATGCGCCCAGGTGACAGGCTGTGCTATCTCTCACCACTGAGCCTGCAATAGCACAAACATGCCACTCACTAATGCTTTTCCCAGGATAGATAATATTTAACAAATAGGATGGTACCTTTCATTTATTTCCCCACACATTCATAAGAATATTTAATCTATTAAGTGATGCTTGGACACTTGTGTGACACCTTTATGAGAAATATACTCTAACCCTAACCTTTAATAAAGGCCTCAAGGGAAGAGTTTGTTGTAGTTATAAGCTGACATGACCTGAATGTGAGTATGCCAACCATCAACCGAACCACATCCCTTCAAATTCTGCATGGAAGAAAAACCTCCTTGGATGGAAAATTGATTCCTGTGATCATAATCAAAGGCAGAAATGAATTATAAGATTTATTATAAGATGAATTTTAAGATTGATTCACACCGCTTCCTTAGAAACAATTACCGGACACATTACTCACACTCATTTACAAAAAAACACAGCTTCCTGTTTTTTTCCTGTTTGCTATCTGCTACATTTTCCTTATGAGTGACCCTTTATATGATTTGTTTTAATACATCATCTCTTTGAGGCCCTGTGATCCCTTTAAAAGCACTTTTTTTAGCCATTACTCAATTTAGTTGATTCTACTTTAAGCTCAGATTCAATACATTATATTCTTAAACAACAAACAGTAGCAGTGATCATGTGTATCATTCTGAGATTTAGACCCTCCCAGATGTTGCCCGACCCCAGATCTACTGTACATTAAACACCCAGTCAAATACCCAGTATCCACTGCAGGTGGCTTCCAGATATGTTTCTTCCGTAGCACACTATACTATATATAGGACTAAAGAATACAAGGCAGGCTCGTTGGCTGCGTATTCCTTATGGAATCCATTCGTAACGCAATTTCACTCTTTCCCTTTTTAAAAAAAAACAAAGATGGAAAATACCACAAGCACGCTCAAGGTCCTGTTCAAGGCAAAGGAGAGGAGGGAAGAGAGCTCTGAAGGGCAGATGTTTCATTTAAAAAGACAGAGAGCAGAGCAAGTTTTTTTCACTTGAGGGGAGTTGAGGGGAGCCCTGTTTCTTTTTTTAGCCTGTGAGGCTGC